>NW_027138543.1:0-43336 GCF_035084215.1 Heptranchias perlo | reverse complement strand
TCTCGGGCCTCGGTCTGTTGCTGCTTTTATCCCCACTCTCGGGCCTCGGTCTGCTGCTGCTTTTATCCCCACTCTCGGGCCTCGGTCTGCTGCTGCTTTTATCCCCACTCTCGGGCCTCGGTCTGTTGCTGCTTTTATCCCCACTCTCGGGCCTCGGTCTGTTGCTGCTTTTATCCCCACTCTCGGGCCTCGGTCTGTGCTGCTTTTATCCCCACTCTCGGGCCTCGGTCTGTTGCTGCTTTTATCCCCACTCTCGGGCCTCGGTCTGTTGCTGCTTTTATCCCCACTCTCGGGCCTCGGTCTGTTGCTGCTTTTATCCCCACTCTCGGGCCTCGGTCTGTTGCTGCTTTTATCCCCACTCTCGGGCCTCGGTCTGCTGCTGCTTTTATCCCCACTCTCGGGCCTCGGTCTGTTGCTGCTTTTATCCCCACTCTCGGGCCTCGGTCTGTTGCTGCTTTTATCCCCACTCTCGGGCCTCGGTCTGTTGCTGCTTTTATCCCCACTCTCGGGCCTCGGTCTGTTGCTGCTTTTATCCCCACTCTCGGGCCTCGGTCTGTTGCTGCTTTTATCCCCACTCTCGGGCCTCGGTCTGCTGCTTTTATCCCCACTCTCGGGCCTCGGTCTGTTGCTGCTTTTATCCCCACTCTCGGGCCTCGGTCTGTTGCTGCTTTTATCCCCACTCTCGGGCCTCGGTCTGTTGCTGCTTTTATCCCCACTCTCGGGCCTCGGTCTGTTGCTGCTTTTATCCCCACTCTCGGGCCTCGGTCTGTTGCTGCTTTTATCCCCACTCTCGGGCCTCGGTCTGTTGCTGCTTTTATCCCCACTCTCGGGCCTCGGTCTGTTGCTGCTTTTATCCCCACTCTCGGGCCTCGGTCTGCTGCTTTTATCCCCACTCTCGGGCCTCGGTCTGTTGCTGCTTTTATCCCCACTCTCGGGCCTCGGTCTGTTGCTGCTTTTATCCCCACTCTCGGGCCTCGGTCTGTTGCTGCTTTTATCCCCACTCTCGGGCCTCGGTCTGTTGCTGCTTTTATCCCCACTCTCGGGCCTCGGTCTGTTGCTGCTTTTATCCCCACTCTCGGGCCTCGGTCTGCTGCTTTTATCCCCACTCTCGGGCCTCGGTCTGTTGCTGCTTTTATCCCCACTCTCGGGCCTCGGTCTGTTGCTGCTTTTATCCCCACTCTCGGGCCTCGGTCTGTTGCTGCTTTTATCCCCACTCTCGGGCCTCGGTCTGCTGCTGCTTTTATCCCCACTCTCGGGCCTCGGTCTGTTGCTGCTTTTATCCCCACTCTCGGGCCTCGGTCTGTTGCTGCTTTTATCCCCACTCTCGGGCCTCGGTCTGTTGCTGCTTTTATCCCCACTCTCGGGCCTCGGTCTGCTGCTGCTTTTATCCCCACTCTCGGGCCTCGGTCTGTTGCTGCTTTTATCCCCACTCTCGGGCCTCGGTCTGTTGCTGCTTTTATCCCCACTCTCGGGCCTCGGTCTGTTGCTGCTTTTATCCCCACTCTCGGGCCTCGGTCTGTTGCTGCTTTTATCCCCACTCTCGGGCCTCGGTCTGTTGCTGCTTTTATCCCCACTCTCGGGCCTCGGTCTGTTGCTGCTTTTATCCCCACTCTCGGGCCTCGGTCTGTTGCTGCTTTTATCCCCACTCTCGGGCCTCGGTCTGTTGCTGCTTTTATCCCCACTCTCGGGCCTCGGTCTGTTGCTGCTTTTATCCCCACTCTCGGGCCTCGGTCTGCTGCTGCTTTTATCCCCACTCTCGGGCCTCGGTCTGTTGCTGCTTTTATCCCCACTCTCGGGCCTCGGTCTGTTGCTGCTTTTATCCCCACTCTCGGGCCTCGGTCTGTTGCTGCTTTTATCCCCACTCTCGGGCCTCGGTCTGTTGCTGCTTTTATCCCCACTCTCGGGCCTCGGTCTGTTGCTGCTTTTATCCCCACTCTCGGGCCTCGGTCTGTTGCTGCTTTTATCCCCACTCTCGGGCCTCGGTCTGCTGCTGCTTTTATCCCCACTCTCGGGCCTCGGTCTGTTGCTGCTTTTATCCCCACTCTCGGGCCTCGGTCTGTTGCTGCTTTTATCCCCACTCTCGGGCCTCGGTCTGTTGCTGCTTTTATCCCCACTCTCGGGCCTCGGTCTGTTGCTGCTTTTATCCCCACTCTCGGGCCTCGGTCTGTTGCTGCTTTTATCCCCACTCTCGGGCCTCGGTCTGTTGCTGCTTTTATCCCCACTCTCGGGCCTCGGTCTGCTGCTTTTATCCCCACTCTCGGGCCTCGGTCTGCTGCTGCTTTTATCCCCACTCTCGGGCCTCGGTCTGTTGCTGCTTTTATCCCCACTCTCGGGCCTCGGTCTGTTGCTGCTTTTATCCCCACTCTCGGGCCTCGGTCTGTTGCTGCTTTTATCCCCACTCTCGGGCCTCGGTCTGTTGCTGCTTTTATCCCCACTCTCGGGCCTCGGTCTGTTGCTGCTTTTATCCCCACTCTCGGGCCTCGGTCTGTTGCTGCTTTTATCCCCACTCTCGGGCCTCGGTCTGTTGCTGCTTTTATCCCCACTCTCGGGCCTCGGTCTGCTGCTTTTATCCCCACTCTCGGGCCTCGGTCTGTTGCTGCTTTTATCCCCACTCTCGGGCCTCGGTCTGTTGCTGCTTTTATCCCCACTCTCGGGCCTCGGTCTGCTGCTGCTTTTATCCCCACTCTCGGGCCTCGGTCTGTTGCTGCTTTTATCCCCACTCTCGGGCCTCGGTCTGTTGCTGCTTTTATCCCCACTCTCGGGCCTCGGTCTGTTGCTGCTTTTATCCCCACTCTCGGGCCTCGGTCTGCTGCTGCTTTTATCCCCACTCTCGGGCCTCGGTCTGTTGCTGCTTTTATCCCCACTCTCGGGCCTCGGTCTGTTGCTGCTTTTATCCCCACTCTCGGGCCTCGGTCTGTTGCTGCTTTTATCCCCTCTCTCGGGCCTCGGTCTGTTGCTGCTTTTATCCCCACTCTCGGGCCTCGGTCTGTTGCTGCTTTTATCCCCACTCTCGGGCCTCGGTCTGCTGCTTTTATCCCCACTCTCGGGCCTCGGTCTGCTGCTTTTATCCCCACTCTCGGGCCTCGGTCTGTTGCTGCTTTTATCCCCACTCTCGGGCCTCGGTCTGTTGCTGCTTTTATCCCCACTCTCGGGCCTCGGTCTGTTGCTGCTTTTATCCCCACTCTCGGGCCTCGGTCTGTTGCTGCTTTTATCCCCACTCTCGGGCCTCGGTCTGTTGCTGCTTTTATCCCCACTCTCGGGCCTCGGTCTGTTGCTGCTTTTATCCCCACTCTCGGGCCTCGGTCTGCTGCTGCTTTTATCCCCACTCTCGGGCCTCGGTCTGCTGCTGCTTTTATCCCCACTCTCGGGCCTCGGTCTGTTGCTGCTTTTATCCCCACTCTCGGGCCTCGGTCTGTTGCTGCTTTTATCCCCACTCTCGGGCCTCGGTCTGTTGCTGCTTTTATCCCCACTCTCGGGCCTCGGTCTGTTGCTGCTTTTATCCCCACTCTCGGGCCTCGGTCTGTTGCTGCTTTTATCCCCACTCTCGGGCCTCGGTCTGCTGCTTTTATCCCCACTCTCGGGCCTCGGTCTGTTGCTGCTTTTATCCCCACTCTCGGGCCTCGGTCTGTTGCTGCTTTTATCCCCACTCTCGGGCCTCGGTCTGTTGCTGCTTTTATCCCCACTCTCGGGCCTCGGTCTGTTGCTGCTTTTATCCCCACTCTCGGGCCTCGGTCTGCTTGCTGCTTTTATCCCCACTCTCGGGCCTCGGTCTGTTGCTGCTTTTATCCCCACTCTCGGGCCTCGGTCTGTTGCTGCTTTTATCCCCACTCTCGGGCCTCGGTCTGTTGCTGCTTTTATCCCCACTCTCGGGCCTCGGTCTGCTGCTGCTTTTATCCCCACTCTCGGGCCTCGGTCTGTTGCTGCTTTTATCCCCACTCTCGGGCCTCGGTCTGCTGCTTTTATCCCCACTCTCGGGCCTCGGTCTGCTGCTGCTTTTATCCCCACTCTCGGGCCTCGGTCTGTTGCTGCTTTTATCCCCACTCTCGGGCCTCGGTCTGTTGCTGCTTTTATCCCCACTCTCGGGCCTCGGTCTGTTGCTGCTTTTATCCCCACTCTCGGGCCTCGGTCTGCTGCTGCTTTTATCCCCACTCTCGGGCCTCGGTCTGTTGCTGCTTTTATCCCCACTCTCGGGCCTCGGTCTGCTGCTGCTTTTATCCCCACTCTCGGGCCTCGGTCTGTTGCTGCTTTTATCCCCACTCTCGGGCCTCGGTCTGTTGCTGCTTTTATCCCCACTCTCGGGCCTCGGTCTGCTGCTGCTTTTATCCCCACTCTCGGGCCTCGGTCTGCTGCTGCTTTTATCCCCACTCTCGGGCCTCGGTCTGCTGCTGCTTTTATCCCCACTCTCGGGCCTCGGTCTGCTGCTGCTTTTATCCCCACTCTCGGGCCTCGGTCTGCTGCTGCTTTTATCCCCACTCTCGGGCCTCGGTCTGCTGCTGCTTTTATCCCCACTCTCGGGCCTCGGTCTGTTGCTGCTTTTATCCCCACTCTCGGGCCTCGGTCTGTTGCTGCTTTTATCCCCACTCTCGGGCCTCGGTCTGCTGCTGCTTTTATCCCCACTCTCGGGCCTCGGTCTGCTGCTGCTTTTATCCCCACTCTCGGGCCTCGGTCTGTTGCTTTTATCCCCACTCTCGGTCCTCGGTCTGCTGCTTTTATCCCCACTCTCGGGCCTCGGTCTGTTGCTGCTTTTATCCCCACTCTCGGGCCTCGGTCTGCTGCTGCTTTTATCCCCACTCTCGGGCCTCGGTCTGCTGCTGCTTTTATCCCCACTCTCGGGCCTCAGTCTGTTGCTGCTTTTATCCCCACTCTCGGGCCTCGGTCTGTTGCTGCTTTTATCCCCACTCTCGGGCCTCGGTCTGTTGCTGCTTTTATCCCCACTCTCGGGCCTCGGTCTGCTGCTTTTATCCCCACTCTCGGGCCTCGGTCTGTTGCTGCTTTTATCCCCACTCTCGGGCCTCGGTCTGCTGCTGCTTTTATCCCCACTCTCGGGCCTCAGGTCTGTTGCTGCTTTTATCCCCACTCTCGGGCCTCGGTCTGCTGCTGCTTTTATCCCCACTCTCGGGCCTCGGTCTGTTGCTGCTTTTATCCCCACTCTCGGGCCTCGGTCTGTTGCTGCTTTTATCCCCACTCTCGGGCCTCGGTCTGTTGCTGCTTTTATCCCCACTCTCGGGCCTCGGTCTGCTGCTTTTATCCCCACTCTCGGGCCTCGGTCTGCTGCTGCTTTTATCCCCACTCTCGGGCCTCGGTCTGTTGCTGCTTTTATCCCCACTCTCGGGCCTCGGTCTGTTGCTGCTTTTATCCCCACTCTCGGGCCTCGGTCTGCTGCTGCTTTTATCCCCACTCTCGGGCCTCGGTCTGTTGCTGCTTTTATCCCCACTCTCGGGCCTCGGTCTGTTGCTGCTTTTATCCCCACTCTCGGGCCTCGGTCTGCTGCTTTTATCCCCACTCTCGGGCCTCGGTCTGTTGCTGCTTTTATCCCCACTCTCGGGCCTCGGTCTGTTGCTGCTTTTATCCCCACTCTCGGGCCTCGGTTCCCCACTCTCGGGCCTCGGTCTGTTGCTGCTTTATCCCCACTCTCGGGCCTCGGTCTGTTGCTGCTTTTATCCCCACTCTCGGGCCTCGGTCTGTTGCTGCTTTTATCCCCACTCTCGGGCCTCGGTCTGCTGCTGCTTTATCCCCACTCTCGGGCCTCGGTCTGCTGCTTTTATCCCCACTCTCGGGCCTCGGTCTGCTGCTTTTATCCCCACTCTCGGGCCTCGGTCTGTTGTTGCTTTTATCCCCACTCTCGGGCCTCGGTCTGCTGCTGCTTTATCCCCAGCTCGTCGTCTTCCACTCTCGGGCCTCGGTCTGCTGCTGCTTTTATCCCCACTCTCGGGCCTCGGTCTGTTGCTGCTTTTATCCCCACTCTCGGGCCTCGGTCTGTTGCTGCTTTTATCCCCACTCTCGGGCCTCGGTCTGTTGCTGCTTTTATCCCCACTCTCGGGCCTCGGTCTGCTGCTGCTTTTATCCGCACTCTCGGGCCTCGGTCTGTTGCTGCTTTTATCCCCACTCTCGGGCCTCGGTCTGCTGCTGCTTTTATCCCCACTCTCGGGCCTCGGTCTGCTGCTGCTTTTATCCCCACTCTCGGGCCTCGGTCTGTTGCTTTTATCCGCACTCTCGGGCCTCGGTCTGTTGCTGCTTTTATCCCCACTCTCGGGCCTCGGTCTGCTGCTGCTTTTATCCCCACTCTCGGGCCTCGGTCTGTTGCTGCTTTTATCCCCACTCTCGGGCCTCGGTCTGCTGCTGCTTTTATCCCCACTCTCGGGCCTCGGTCTGTTGCTGCTTTTATCCCCACTCTCGGGCCTCGGTCTGTTGCTGCTTTTATCCCCGCTCTCGGGCCTCGGTCTGCTGTTGCTTTTATCCCCACTCTCGGGCCTCGGTCTGCTGCTGCTTTTATCCCCACTCTCGGGCCTCGGTCTGTTGCTGCTTTTATCCCCACTCTCGGGCCTCGGTCTGTTGCTGCTTTTATCCCCACTCTCGGGCCTCGGTCTGCTGCTGCTTTTATCCCCACTCTCGGGCCTCGGTCTGTTGCTGCTTTTATCCCCACTCTCGGGCCTCGGTCTGTTGCTGCTTTTATCCCCACTCTCGGGCCTCGGTCTGTTGCTGCTTTTATCCCCACTCTCGGGCCTCGGTCTGTTGCTGCTTTTATCCCCACTCTCGGGCCTCGGTCTGTTGCTTTTATCCCCACTCTCGGGCCTCGGTCTGTTGCTTTTATCCCCACTCTCGGGCCTCGGTCTGTTGCTGCTTTTATCCCCACTCTCGGGCCTCGGTCTGTTGCTGCTTTTATCCCCACTCTCGGGCCTCGGTCTGTTGCTGCTTTTATCCCCACTCTCGGGCCTCGGTCTGCTGCTGCTTTTATCCCCACTCTCGGGCCTCGGTCTGTTGCTGCTTTTATCCCCACTCTCGGGCCTCGGTCTGTTGCTGCTTTTATCCCCACTCTCGGGCCTCGGTCTGCTGCTTTTATCCCCACTCTCGGGCCTCGGTCTGCTGCTTTTATCCCCACTCTCGGGCCTCGGTCTGTTGCTGCTTTTATCCCCACTCTCGGGCCTCGGTCTGCTGCTGCTTTTATCCCCACTCTCGGGCCTCGGTCTGTTGCTGCTTTTATCCCCACTCTCGGGCCTCGGTCTGTTGCTGCTTTTATCCCCACTCTCGGGCCTCGGTCTGTTGCTGCTTTTATCCCACTCTCGGGCCTCGGTCTGTTGCTGCTTTTATCCCCACTCTCGGGCCTCGGTCTGTTGCTGCTTTTATCCCCACTCTCGGGCCTCGGTCTGCTGCTTTTATCCCCACTCTCGGGCCTCGGTCTGCTGCTGCTTTTATCCCCACTCTCGGGCCTCGGTCTGTTGCTGCTTTTATCCCACTCTCGGGCCTCGGTCTGTTGCTGCTTTTATCCCCCACTCTCGGGCCTCGGTCTGCTGCTGCTTTTATCCCCACTCTCGGGCCTCGGTCTGTTGCTGCTTTTATCCCCACTCTCGGGCCTCGGTCTGTTGCTGCTTTTATCCCCACTCTCGGGCCTCGGTCTGTTGCTGCTTTTATCCCCACTCTCGGGCCTCGGTCTGCTGCTTTTATCCCCACTCTCGGGCCTCGGTCTGTTGCTGCTTTTATCCCCACTCTCGGGCCTCGGTCTGTTGCTGCTTTTATCCCCACTCTCGGGCCTCGGTCTGTTGCTGCTTTTATCCCCACTCTCGGGCCTCGGTCTGTTGCTGCTTTTATCCCCACTCTCGGGCCTCGGTCTGTTGCTGCTTTTATCCCCACTCTCGGGCCTCGGTCTGTTGCTCTGTTTTTATCCCCACTCTCGGGCCTCGGTCTGCTGCTTTTATCCCCACTCTCGGGCCTCGGTCTGTTGCTGCTTTTATCCCCACTCTCGGGCCTCGGTCTGTTGCTGCTTTTATCCCCACTCTCGGGCCTCGGTCTGTTGCTTTTATCCCCACTCTCGGGCCTCGGTCTGCTGCTGCTTTTATCCCCACTCTCGGGCCTCGGTCTGTTGCTTTTATCCCCACTCTCGGGCCTCGGTCTGTTGCTTTTATCCCCACTCTCGGGCCTCGGTCTGTTGCTTTTATCCCCACTCTCGGGCCTCGGTCTGTTGCTGCTTTTATCCCCACTCTCGGGCCTCGGTCTGTTGCTGCTTTTATCCCCACTCTCGGGCCTCGGTCTGTTGCTGCTTTTATCCCCACTCTCGGGCCTCGGTCTGTTGCTGCTTTTATCCCCACTCTCGGGCCTCGGTCTGCTGCTTTTATCCCCACTCTCGGGCCTCGGTCTGCTGCTGCTTTTATCCCCACTCTCGGGCCTCGGGTCTGCTGCTTTTATCCCCACTCTCGGGCCTCGGTCTGCTGCTGCTTTTATCCCCACTCTCGGGCCTCGGTCTGTTGCTGCTTTTATCCCCACTCTCGGCCTCGGTCTGTTGCTGCTTTTATCCCCACTCTCGGTCCTCGGTCTGCTGCTTTTATCCCCACTCTCGGGCCTCGTTCTGTTGCTGCTTTTATCCCCACTCTCGGGCCTCGGTTCTGCTGCTTTTATCCCCACTCTCGGGCCTCGGTCTGTTGCTGCTTTTATCCCCACTCTCGGGCCTCGGTCTGTTGCTGCTTTTATCCCCACTCTCGGGCCTCGGTCTGCTGCTTTTATCCCCACTCTCGGGCCTCGGTCTGCTGCTTTTATCCCCACTCTCGGGCCTCGGTCTGCTGCTGCTTTTATCCCCACTCTCGGGCCTCGGTCTGCTGCTTTTATCCCCACTCTCGGGCCTCGGTCTGCTGCTTTTATCCCCACTCTCGGGCCTCGGTCTGTTGCTGCTTTTATCCCCACTCTCGGGCCTCGGTCTGTTGCTGCTTTTATCCCCACTCTCGGGCCTCGGTCTGCTGCTTTTATCCCCTCTCTCGGGCCTCGGTCTGTTGCTGCTTTTATCCCCACTCTCGGGCCTCGGTCTGCTGTTGCTTTTATCCCCACTCTCGGGCCTCGGTCTGTTGCTGCTTTTATCCCCACTCTCGGGCCTCGGTCTGTTGCTGCTTTTATCCCCACTCTCGGGCCTCGGTCTGTTGCTGCTTTTATCCCCACTCTCGGGCCTCGGTCTGTTGCTGCTTTTATCCCCACTCTCGGGCCTCGGTCTGTTGCTGCTTTTATCCCCACTCTCGGGCCTCGGTCTGCTGCTGCTTTTATCCCCACTCTCGGGCCTCGGTCTGTTGCTTTTATCCCCACTCTCGGGCCTCGGTCTGCTGCTGCTTTTATCCCCACTCTCAGGCCTCGGTCTGTTGCTGCTTTTATCCCCACTCTCGGGCCTCGGTCTGTTGCTTTTATCCCCACTCTCGGGCCTCGATCTGTTGCTTTTATCCCCACTCTCGGGCCTCGGTCTGCTGCTGCTTTTATCCCCACTCTCAGGCCTCGGTCTGTTGTTGCTTTTATCCCCACTCTCGGGCCTCGGTCTGCTGCTTTTATCCCCACTCTCGGGCCTCGGTCTGTTGCTGCTTTTATCCCCACTCTCGGGCCTCGGTCTGCTGCTGCTTTTATCCCCACTCTCGGGCCTCGGTCTGCTGCTGCTTTTATCCCACTCTCGGGCCTCGGTCTGTTGCTGCTTTTATCCCCACTCTCGGGCCTCGGTCTGTTGCTGCTTTTATCCCCTCTCTCGGGCCTCGGTCTGTTGCTGCTTTTATCCCCACTCTCGGGCCTCGGTCTGTTGCTGCTTTTATCCCCACTCTCGGGCCTCGGTCTGTTGCTGCTTTTATCCCCACTCTCGGGCCTCGGTCTGTTGCTGCTTTTATCTCCACTCTCGGGCCTCGGTCTGCTGCTGCTTTTATCCCCACTCTCGGGCCTCGGTCTGCTGCTGCTTTTATCCCCACTCTCGGGCCTCGGTCTGTTGCTGCTTTTATCCCCACTCTCGGGCCTCGGTCTTTTGCTGCTTTTATCCCCTCTCTCGGGCCTCGGTCTGTTGCTGCTTTTATCCCCACTCTCGGGCCTCGGTCTGCTGCTGCTTTTATCCCCACTCTCGGGCCTCGGTCTGTTGCTGCTTTTATCCCCACTCTCGGGCCTCGGTCTGTTGCTGCTTTTATCCCCACTCTCGGGCCTCGGTCTGTTGCTGCTTTTATCCCCACTCTCGGGCCTCGGTCTGCTGCTGCTTTTATCCCCACTCTCGGGCCTCGGTCTGCTGTTTTTATCCCCACTCTCGGGCCTCGGTCTGTTGCTGCTTTTATCCCCACTCTCGGGCCTCGGTCTGTTGCTGCTTTTATCCCCACTCTCGGGCCTCGGTCTGTTGCTGCTTTTATCCCCACTCTCGGGCCTCGGTCTGCTGCTGCTTTTATCCCCACTCTCGGGCCTCGGTCTGTTGCTGCTTTTATCCCCACTCTCGGGCCTCGGTCTGCTGCTGCTTTTATCCCCACTCTCGGGCCTCGGTCTGCTGCTTTTATCCCCACTCTCGGGCCTCGGTCTGCTGCTGCTTTTATCCCCACTCTCGGGCCTCGGTCTGTTGCTGCTTTTATCCCCACTCTCGGGCCTCGGTCTGTTGCTGCTTTTATCCCCACTCTCGGGCCTCGGTCTGTTGCTGCTTTTATCCCCACTCTCGGGCCTCGGTCTGTTGCTGCTTTTATCCCCACTCTCGGGCCTCGGTCTGTTGCTGCTTTTATCCCCACTCTCGGGCCTCGGTCTGCTGCTGCTTTTATCCCCACTCTCGGGCCTCGGTCTGTTGCTGCTTTTATCCCCACTCTCGGGCCTCGGTCTGTTGCTGCTTTTATCCCACTCTCGGGCCTCGGTCTGCTGCTTTTATCCCCACTCTCGGGCCTCAGTCTGTTGCTGCTTTTATCCCCACTCTCGGGCCTCGGTCTGTTGCTGCTTTTATCCCCACTCTCGGGCCTCGGTCTGTTGCTGCTTTTATCCCCACTCTCGGGCCTCGGTCTGCTGCTTTTATCCCCACTCTCGGGCCTCGGTCTGCTGCTTTTATCCCCACTCTCGGGCCTCGGTCTGCTGCTGCTTTTATCCCCACTCTCGGGCCTCGGTCTGCTGCTGCTTTTATCCCCACTCTCGGGCCTCGGTCTGCTGCTGCTTTTATCCCCACTCTCGGGCCTCGGTCTGCTGCTGCTTTTATCCCCACTCTCGGGCCTCGGTCTGTTGCTGCTTTTATCCCCACTCTCGGGCCTCGGTCTGCTGCTGCTTTTATCCCCACTCTCGGGCCTCGGTCTGTTGCTGCTTTTATCCCCACTCTCGGGCCTCGGTCTGCTGCTTTTATCCCCACTCTCGGGCCTCGGTCTGCTGCTGCTTTTATCCCCACTCTCGGGCCTCGGTCTGTTGCTGCTTTTATCCCCACTCTCGGGCCTCGGTCTGTTGCTGCTTTTATCCCCACTCTCGGGCCTCGGTCTGTTGCTGCTTTTATCCCCACTCTCGGGCCTCGGTCTGCTGCTGCTTTTATCCCCACTCTCGGGCCTCGGTCTGTTGCTGCTTTTATCCCCACTCTCGGGCCTCGGTCTGCTGCTTTTATCCCCACTCTCGGGCCTCGGTCTGTTGCTGCTTTTATCCCCACTCTCGGGCCTCGGTCTGCTGCTGCTTTTATCCCCACTCTCGGGCCTCGGTCTGTTGCTGCTTTTATCCCCACTCTCGGGCCTCGGTCTGCTGCTGCTTTTATCCCCACTCTCGGGCCTCGGTCTGTTGCTGCTTTTATCCCCACTCTCGGGCCTCGGTCTGTTGCTGCTTTTATCCCCACTCTCGGGCCTCGGTCTGTTGCTGCTTTTATCCCCACTCTCGGGCCTCGGTCTGTTGCTGCTTTTATCCCCACTCTCGGGCCTCGGTCTGCTGCTTTTATCCCCACTCTCGGGCCTCGGTCTGTTGCTGCTTTTATCCCCACTCTCGGGCCTCGGTCTGCTGCTTTTATCCCCACTCTCGGGCCTCGGTCTGCTGCTGCTTTTATCCCCACTCTCGGGCCTCGGTCTGTTGCTGCTTTTATCCCCACTCTCGGGCCTCGGTCTGCTGCTGCTTTTATCCCCACTCTCGGGCCTCGGTCTGTTGCTGCTTTTATCCCCACTCTCGGGCCTCGGTCTGCTGCTGCTTTTATCCCCACTCTCGGGCCTCGGTCTGCTGCTGCTTTTATCCCCACTCTCGGGCCTCGGTCTGTTGCTGCTTTTATCCCCACTCTCGGGCCTCGGTCTGTTGCTGCTTTTAATCCCAATCTCGGGCCTCGGTCTGTTGCTGCTTTTATCCCCACTCTCGGGCCTCGGTCTGTTGCTGCTTTTATCCCCACTCTCGGGCCTCGGTCTGCTGCTGCTTTTATCCCCACTCTCGGGCCTCGGTCTGTTGCTGCTTTTATCCCCTCTCTCGGGCCTCGGTCTGTTGCTGCTTTTATCCCCACTCTCGGGCCTCGGTCTGCTGCTTTTATCCCCACTCTCGGGCCTCGGTCTGTTGCTTTTATCCCCACTCTCGGGCCTCGGTCTGCTGCTGCTTTTATCCCCACTCTCGGGCCTCGGTCTGCTGCTGCTTTTATCCCCACTCTCGGGCCTCGGTCTGTTGCTGCTTTTATCCCCACTCTCGGGCCTCGGTCTGTTGCTGCTTTTATCCCCACTCTCGGCCCTCGGTCTGCTGCTGCTTTTATCCCCACTCTCGGGCCTCTGTCTGCTGCTGCTTTTATCCCCACTCTCGGGCCTCGGTCTGTTGCTGCTTTTATCCCCACTCTCGGGCCTCGGTCTGCTGCTGCTTTTATCCCCACTCTCGGGCCTCGGTCTGTTGCTTTTATCCCCACTCTCGGGCCTCGGTCTGTTGCTTTTATCCCCACTCTCGGGCCTCGGTCTGTTGCTGCTTTTATCCCCACTCTCGGGCCTCGGTCTGTTGCTGCTTTTATCCCCACTCTCGGGCCTCGGTCTGTTGCTGCTTTTATCCCCACTCTCGGGCCTCGGTCTGCTGCTGCTTTTATCCCCACTCTCGGGCCTCGGTCTGCTGCTGCTTTTATCCCCACTCTCGGGCCTCGGTCTGTTGCTGCTTTTATCCCCACTCTCGGGCCTCGGTCTGCTGCTGCTTTTATCCCCACTCTCGGGCCTCGGTCTGTTGCTGCTTTTATCCCCACTCTCGGGCCTCGGTCTGTTGCTGCTTTTATCCCCACTCTCGGGCCTCGGTCTGCTGCTTTTATCCCCACTCTCGGGCCTCGGTCTGTTGCTGCTTTTATCCCCACTCTCGGGCCTCGGTCTGCTGCTGCTTTTATCCCCACTCTCGGGCCTCGGTCTGCTGCTGCTTTTATCCCCACTCTCGGGCCTCGGTCTGCTGCTTTTATCCCAACTCTCGGGCCTCGGTCTGTTGCTTTTATCCCCACTCTCGGGCCTCGGTCTGTTGCTGCTTTTATCCCCACTCTCGGGCCTCGGTCTGCTGCTGCTTTTATCCCCACTCTCGGGCCTCAGTCTGCTGCTTTTATCCCCACTCTCGGGCCTCGGTCTGTTGCTGCTTTTATCCCCACTCTCGGGCCTCGGTCTGTTGCTTTTATCCCCACTCTCGGGCCTCGGTCTGTTGCTGCTTTTATCCCCACTCTCGGGCCTCGATCTGCTGCTGCTTTTATCCCCACTCTCGGGCCTCGGTCTGTTGCTGCTTTTATCCCCACTCTCGGGCCTCGGTCTGCTGCTTTTATCCCCACTCTCGGGCCTCGGTCTGTTGCTGCTTTTATCCCCACTCTCGGGCCTCGGTCTGTTGCTGCTTTTATCCCCACTCTCGGGCCTCGGTCTGTTGCTGCTTTTATCCCCACTCTCGGGCCTCAGTCTGCTGCTGCTTTTATCCCCACTCTCGGGCCTCGGTCTGCTGCTGCTTTTATCCCCACTCTCGGGCCTCGGTCTGTTGCTGCTTTTATCCCCACTCTCGGCCCTCGGTCTGCTGCTTTTATCCCCACTCTCGGGCCTCGGTCTGTTGCTGCTTTTATCCCCACTCTCGGGCCTCGGTCTGTTGCTGCTTTTATCCCCACTCTCGGGCCTCGGTCTGTTGCTGCTTTTATCCCCACTCTCGGGCCTCGGTCTGTTGCTGCTTTTATCCCCACTCTCGGGCCTCGGTCTGTTGCTGCTTTTATCCCCACTCTCGGGCCTCGGTCTGTTGCTGCTTTTATCCCCACTCTCGGGCCTCGGTCTGTTGCTGCTTTTATCCCCACTCTCGGGCCTCGGTCTGTTGCTGCTTTTATCCCCACTCTCGGGCCTCGGTCTGTTGCTGCTTTTATCCCCACTCTCGGGCCTCGGTCTGTTGCTGCTTTTATCCCCACTCTCGGGCCTCGGTCTGTTGCTGCTTTTATCCCCACTCTCGGGCCTCGGTCTGTTGCTGCTTTTATCCCCACTCTCGGGCCTCGGTCTGTTGCTGCTTTTATCCCCACTCTCGGGCCTCGGTCTGCTGCTTTTATCCCCACTCTCGGGCCTCGGTCTGCTGCTGCTTTTATCCCCACTCTCGGGCCTCGGTCTGTTGCTGCTTTTATCCCCACTCTCGGCCCTCGGTCTGTTGCTGCTTTTATCCCCACTCTCGGGCCTCGGTCTGCTGCTTTTATCCCCACTCTCGGGCCTCCGTCTGTTGCTGCTTTTATCCCCACTCTCGGGCCTCGGTCTGTTGCTTTTATCCCCACTCTCGGGCCTCGGTCTGTTGCTGCTTTTATCCCCACTCTCGGGCCTCGGTCTGTTGCTGCTTTTATCCCCACTCTCGGGCCTCGGTCTGTTGCTGCTTTTATCCCCACTCTCGGGCCTCGGTCTGTTGCTGCTTTTATCCCCACTCTCGGGCCTCCGTCTGTTGCTGCTTTTATCCCCACTCTCGGCCCTCGGTCTGTTGCTGCTTTTATCCCCACTCTCGGGCCTCGGTCTGCTGCTTTTATCCCCACTCTCGGGCCTCGGTCTGCTGCTGCTTTTATCCCCACTCTCGGGCCTCGGTCTGCTGCTGCTTTTATCCCCACTCTCGGGCCTCGGTCTGCTGCTGCTTTTATCCCCACTCTCGGGCCTCGGTCTGCTGCTTTTATCCCCACTCTCGGGCCTCGGTCTGTTGTTGCTTTTATCCCCACTCTCGGGCCTCGGTCTGTTGCTGCTTTTATCCCCACTCTCGGGCCTCGGTCTGCTGCTGCTTTTATCCCCACTCTCGGGCCTCGGTCTGCTGCTTTTATCCCCACTCTCGGGCCTCGGTCTGTTGCTGCTTTTATCCCCACTCTCGGGCCTCGGTCTGCTGCTGCTTTTATCCCCACTCTCGGGCCTCGGTCTGCTGCTGTTTTTATCCCCACTCTCGTGCCTCGGTCTGCTGCTGCTTTTATCCCCACTCTCGGGCCTCGGTCTGTTGCTGCTTTTATCCCCACTCTCGGGCCTCGGTCTGCTGCTGCTTTTATCCCCACTCTCGGGCCTCGGTCTGTTGCTGCTTTTATCCCCACTCTCGGGCCTCGGTCTGTTGCTGCTTTTATCCCCACTCTCGGGCCTCGGTCTGTTGCTGCTTTTATCCCCACTCTCGGGCCTCGGTCTGTTGCTTTTATCCCCACTCTCGGGCCTCGGTCTGTTGCTGCTTTTATCCCCACTCTCGGGCCTCGGTCTGTTGCTGCTTTTATCCCCACTCTCGGGCCTCGGTCTGTTGCTGCTTTTATCCCCACTCTCGGGCCTCGGTCTGCTGCTTTTATCCCCACTCTCGGGCCTCGGTCTGCTGCTTTTATCCCCACTCTCGGGCCTCGGTCTGCTGCTGCTTTTATCCCCACTCTCGGGCCTCGGTCTGTTGCTGCTTTTATCCCCGCTCTCGGGCCTCGGTCTGTTGCTGCTTTTATCCCCACTCTCGGGCCTCGGTCTGTTGCTGCTTTTATCCCCACTCTCGGGCCTCGGTCTGCTGCTGCTTTTATCCCCACTCTCGGGCCTCGGTCTGCTGCTGCTTTTATCCCCACTCTCGGGCCTCGGTCTGTTGCTGCTTTTATCCCCACTCTCGGGCCTCGGTCTGTTGCTGCTTTTATCCCCACTCTCGGGCCTCGGTCTGCTGCTGCTTTTATCCCCACTCTCGGGCCTCGGTCTGCTGCTGCTTTTATCCCCACTCTCGGGCCTCGGTCTGTTGCTGCTTTTATCCCCACTCTCGGGCCTCGGTCTGTTGCTGCTTTTATCCCCACTCTCGGGCCTCGGTCTGTTGCTGCTTTTATCCCCACTCTCGGGCCTCGGTCTGCTGCTGCTTTTATCCCCACTCTCGGGCCTCGGTCTGTTGCTGCTTTTATCCCCACTCTCGGGCCTCGGTCTGTTGCTTTTATCCCCACTCTCGGGCCTCGGTCTGCTGCTGCTTTTATCCCCACTCTCGGGCCTCGGTCTGTTGCTGCTTTTATCCCAACTCTCGGCCCTCGGTCTGCTGCTTTTATCCCCACTCTCGGGCCTCGGTCTGTTGCTGCTTTTATCCCCACTCTCGGGCCTCGGTCTGCTGCTTTTATCCCCACTCTCGGGCCTCGGTCTGTTGCTGCTTTTATCCCCACTCTCGGGCCTCGGTCTGTTGCTGCTTTTATCCCCACTCTCGGGCCTCGGTCTGTTGCTTTTATCCCCACTCTCGGGCCTCGGTCTGTTGCTGCTTTTATCCCCACTCTCGGGCCTCGGTCTGTTGCTTTTATCCCCACTCTCGGGCCTCGGTCTGTTGCTGCTTTTATCCCCACTCTCGGGCCTCGGTCTGTTGCTGCTTTTATCCCCACTCTCGGGCCTCGGTCTGTTGCTGCTTTTATCCCCACTCTCGGGCCTCGGTCTGCTGCTTTTATCCCCACTCTCGGGCCTCGGTCTGCTGCTTTTATCCCCACTCTCGGGCCTCGGTCTGTTGCTTTTATCCCCACTCTCGGGCCTCGGTCTGTTGCTGCTTTTATCCCCACTCTCGGGCCTCGGTCTGCTGCTTTTATCCCCACTCTCGGGCCTCGGTCTGTTGCTGCTTTTATCCCCACTCTCGGGCCTCGGTCTGCTGCTGCTTTTATCCCCACTCTCGGGCCTCGGTCTGCTGCTGCTTTTATCCCCACTCTCGGGCCTCGGTCTGCTGCTGCTTTTATCCCCACTCTCGGGCCTCGGTCTGTTGCTGCTTTTATCCCCACTCTCGGGCCTCGGTCTGTTGCTGCTTTTATCCCCACTCTCGGGCCTCGGTCTGTTGCTGCTTTTATCCCCACTCTCAGGCCTCGGTCTGCTGCTGTTTTTATCCACACTCTCGGGCCTCGGTCTGCTGCTGCTTTTATCCCCACTCTCGGGCCTCGGTCTGTTGCTGCTTTTATCCCCACTCTCGGGCCTCGGTCTGTTGCTTTTATCCCCACTCTCGGGCCTCGGTCTGTTGCTGCTTTTATCCCCACTCTCGGGCCTCGGTCTGTTGCTGCTTTTATCCCCACTCTCGGGCCTCGGTCTGCTGCTGCTTTTATCCCCACTCTCGGGCCTCGGTCTGTTGCTGCTTTTATCCCCACTCTCGGGCCTCGGTCTGTTGCTGCTTTTATCCCCACTCTCGGGCCTCGGTCTGTTGCTGCTTTTATCCCCACTCTCGGGCCTCGGTCTGTTGCTGCTTTTACCCCCACTCTCGGGCCTCGTTCTGCTGCTGCTTTTATCCCCACTCTCGGGCCTCGGTCTGTTGCTGCTTTTATCCCCACTCTCGGGCCTCGGTCTGTTGCTGCTTTTATCCCCACTCTCGGGCCTCGGTCTGTTGCTGCTTTTATCCCCACTCTCGGGCCTCGGTCTGTTGCTGCTTTTATCCCCACTCTCGGGCCTCGGTCTGTTGCTGCTTTTATCCCCACTCTCGGGCCTCGGTCTGTTGCTGCTTTTATCCCCACTCTCGGGCCTCGGTCTGTTGCTGCTTTTATCCCCACTCTCGGGCCTCGGTCTGCTGCTTTTATCCCCACTCTCGGGCCTCGGTCTGTTGCTGCTTTTATCCCCACTCTCGGGCCTCGGTCTGTTGCTGCTTTTATCCCCACTCTCGGCCCTCGGTCTGTTGCTTTTATCCCCACTCTCGGGCCTCGGTCTTTGCTGCTTTTATCCCCACTCTCGGGTCTCGGTCTGTTGCTTTTATCCCCACTCTCGGGCCTCGGTCTTTGCTGCTTTTATCCCCACTCTCGGGCCTCGGTCTGTTGCTGCTTTTATCCCCACTCTCGGGCCTCGGTCTGTTGCTGCTTTTATCCCCACTCTCGGGCCTCGGTCTGTTGCTGCTTTTATCCCCACTCTCGGGCCTCGGTCTGCTGCTTTTATCCCCACTCTCGGACCTCGGTCTGTTGCTGCTTTTATCCCCACTCTCGGGCCTCGGTCTGTTGCTGCTTTTATCCCCACTCTCGGGCCTCGGTCTGTTGCTGCTTTTATCCCCACTCTCGGGCCTCGGTCTGCTGCTGCTTTTATCCCCACTCTCGGGCCTCGGTCTGTTGCTGCTTTTATCCCCACTCTCGGGCCTCGGTCTGTTGCTGCTTTTATCCCCACTCTCGGGCCTCGGTCTGTTGCTGCTTTTATCCCCACTCTCGGGCCTCGGTCTGCTGCTTTTATCCCCACTCTCGGGCCTCGGTCTGTTGCTGCTTTTATCCCCACTCTCGGGCCTCGGTCTGTTGCTGCTTTTATCCCCACTCTCGGGCCTCGGTCTGTTGCTGCTTTTATCCCCACTCTCGGGCCTCGGTCTGCTGCTTTTATCCCCACTCTCGGGCCTCGGTCTGCTGCTGCTTTTATCCCCACTCTCGGGCCTCGGTCTTTGCTGCTTTTATCCCCACTCTCGGGCCTCGGTCTGCTGCTTTTATCCCCACTCTCGGGCCTCGGTCTGTTGCTGCTTTTATCCCCACTCTCGGGCCTCGGTCTGTTGCTGCTTTTATCCCCACTCTCGGGCCTCGGTCTGTTGCTGCTTTTATCCCCACTCTCGGGCCTCGGTCTGCTGCTGCTTTTATCCCCACTCTCGGCCCTCGGTCTGTTGCTTTTATCCCCACTCTCGGGCCTCGGTCTGCTGCTGCTTTTATCCCCACTCTCGGGCCTCGGTCTTTGCTGCTTTTATCCCCACTCTCGGGCCTCGGTCTGTTGCTGCTTTTATCCCCACTCTCGGGCCTCGGTCTGTTGCTGCTTTTATCCCCACTCTCGGGCCTCGGTCTGCTGCTTTTATCCCCACTCTCGGGCCTCGGTCTGCTGCTTTTATCCCCACTCTCGGGCCTCGGTCTGCTGCTTTTATCCCCACTCTCGGGCCTCGGTCTGTTGCTGCTTTTATCCCCACTCTCGGGCCTCGGTCTGTTGCTGCTTTTATCCCCACTCTCGTGCCTCGGTCTGCTGCTGCTTTTATCCCCACTCTCGGGCCTCGGTCTGCTGCTTTTATCCCCACTCTCGGGCCTCGGTCTGTTGTTGCTTTTATCCCCACTCTCGGGCCTCGGTCTGTTGCTGCTTTTAACCCCACTCTCGGACCTCGGTCTGTTGCTGCTTTTATCCCCACTCTCGGGCCTCGGTCTGCTGCTGCTTTTATCCCCACTCTCGGGCCTCGGTCTGTTGCTGCTTTTATCCCCACTCTCGGGCCTCGGTCTGCTGCTTTTATCCCCACTCTCGGGCCTCGGTCTGTTGCTGCTTTTATCCCCACTCTCGGGCCTCGGTCTGTTGCTGCTTTTATCCCCACTCTCGGGCCTCGGTCTGCTGCTTTTATCCCCACTCTCGGGCCTCGGTCTGTTGCTGCTTTTATCCCCACTCTCGGGCCTCGGTCTGCTGCTTTTATCCCCACTCTCGGGCCTCGGTCTGTTGCTGCTTTTATCCCCACTCTCGGGCCTCGGTCTGTTGCTGCTTTTATCCCCACTCTCGGGCCTCGGTCTGTTGCTTTTATCCCCACTCTCGGGCCTCGGTCTGCTGCTGCTTTTATCCCCGCTCTCGGGCCTCGGTCTGTTGCTGCTTTTATCCCCACTCTCGGGCCTCGGTCTGCTGCTTTTATCCCCACTCTCGGGCCTCGGTCTGTTGCTGCTTTTATCCCCACTCTCGGGCCTCGGTCTGTTGCTGCTTTTATCCCCACTCTCGGGCCTCGGTCTGTTGCTTTTATCCCCACTCTCGGGCCTCGGTCTGTTGCTGCTTTTATCCCCACTCTCGGGCCTCGGTCTGTTGCTGCTTTTATCCCCACTCTCGGGCCTCGGTCTGCTGCTTTTATCCCCACTCTCGGGCCTCGGTCTGTTGTTGCTTTTATCCCCACTCTCGGGCCTCGGTCTGTTGCTGCTTTTAACCCCACTCTCGGGCCTCGGTCTGTTGCTGCTTTTATCCCCACTCTCGGGCCCCGGTCTGCTGCTGCTTTTATCCCCACTCTCGGGCCTCGGTCTGCTGCTGCTTTTATCCCCACTCTCGGGCCTCGGTCTGTTGCTGCTTTTATCCCCACTCTCGGGCCTCGGTCTGTTGCTGCTTTTATCCCCACTCTCGGGCCTCGGTCTGCTGCTGCTTTTATCCCCACTCTCGGGCCTCGGTCTGTTGCTGCTTTTATCCCCACTCTCGGGCCTCGGTCTGTTGCTGCTTTTATCCCCACTCTCGGGCCTCGGTCTGTTGCTGCTTTTATCCCCACTCTCGGGCCTCGGTCTGTTGCTGCTTTTATCCCCACTCTCGGGCCTCGGTCTGCTGCTGCTTTTATCCCCACTCTCGGGCCTCGGTCTGCTGCTTTTATCCCCACTCTCGGGCCTCGGTCTGCTGCTTTTATCCCCACTCTCGGGCCTCGGTCTGTTGCTGCTTTTATCCCCACTCTCGGGCCTCGGTCTGCTGCTTTTATCCCCACTCTCGGGCCTCGGTCTGCTGCTGCTTTTATCCCCACTCTCGGGCCTCGGTCTGCTGCTTTTATCCCCACTCTCGGGCCTCGGTCTGCTGCTTTTATCCCCACTCTCGGGCCTCGGTCTGCTGCTGCTTTTATCCCCACTCTCGGGCCTCGGTCTGTTGCTGCTTTTATCCCCACTCTCGGGCCTCGGTCTGCTGCTTTTATCCCCACTCTCGGGCCTCGGTCTGTTGCTGCTTTTATCCCCACTCTCGGGCCTCGGTCTGTTGCTGCTTTTATCCCCACTCTCGGGCCTCGGTCTGTTGCTGCTTTTATCCCCACTCTCGGGCCTCGGTCTGTTGCTGCTTTTATCCCCACTCTCGGGCCTCGGTCTGTTGCTGCTTTTATCCCCACTCTCGGGCCTCGGTCTGCTGCTTTTATCCCCACTCTCGGGCCTCGGTCTGTTGCTGCTTTTATCCCCACTCTCGGGCCTCGGTCTGTTGCTGCTTTTATCCCCACTCTCGGGCCTCGGTCTGTTGCTGCTTTTATCCCCACTCTCGGGCCTCGGTCTGCTGCTGCTTTTATCCCCACTCTCGGGCCTCGGTCTGTTGCTGCTTTTATCCCCACTCTCGGGCCTCGGTCTGTTGCTGCTTTTATCCCCACTCTCGGGCCTCGGTCTGTTGTTGCTTTTATCCCCACTCTCGGGCCTCGGTCTGTTGCTGCTTTTATCCCCACTCTCGGGCCTCGGTCTGTTGCTGCTTTTATCCCCACTCTCGGGCCTCGGTCTGCTGCTGCTTTTATCCCCACTCTCGGGCCTCGGTCTGTTGCTGCTTTTATCCCCACTCTCGGGCCTCGGTCTGCTGCTTTTATCCCCACTCTCGGGCCTCGGTCTGCTGCTTTTATCCCCACTCTCGGGCCTCGGTCTGTTGCTGCTTTTATCCCCACTCTCGGGCCTCGGTCTGCTGCTGCTTTTATCCCCACTCTCGGGCCTCGGTCTGTTGCTGCTTTTATCCCCACTCTCGGGCCTCGGTCTGCTGCTTTTATCCCCACTCTCGGGCCTCGGTCTGTTGCTGCTTTTATCCCCACTCTCGGGCCTCGGTCTGTTGCTGCTTTTATCCCCACTCTCGGGCCTCGGTCTGTTGCTGCTTTTATCCCCACTCTCGGGCCTCGGTCTGTTGCTGCTTTTATCCCCACTCTCGGGCCTCGGTCTGTTGCTGCTTTTATCCCCACTCTCGGGCCTCGGTCTGCTGCTTTTATCCCCACTCTCGGGCCTCGGTCTGTTGCTGCTTTTATCCCCACTCTCGGGCCTCGGTCTGTTGCTGCTTTTATCCCCACTCTCGGGCCTCGGTCTGTTGCTGCTTTTATCCCCACTCTCGGGCCTCGGTCTGCTGCTGCTTTTATCCCCACTCTCGGGCCTCGGTCTGTTGCTGCTTTTATCCCCACTCTCGGGCCTCGGTCTGTTGCTGCTTTTATCCCCACTCTCGGGCCTCGGTCTGTTGTTGCTTTTATCCCCACTCTCGGGCCTCGGTCTGTTGCTGCTTTTATCCCCACTCTCGGGCCTCGGTCTGCTGCTGCTTTTATCCCCACTCTCGGGCCTCGGTCTGTTGCTGCTTTTATCCCCACTCTCGGGCCTCGGTCTGTTGCTGCTTTTATCCCCACTCTCGGGCCTCGGTCTGTTGCTGCTTTTATCCCCACTCTCGGGCCTCGGTCTGCTGCTGCTTTTATCCCCACTCTCGGGCCTCGGTCTGTTGCTGCTTTTATCCCCACTCTCGGGCCTCGGTCTGCTGCTGCTTTTATCCCCACTCTCGGGCCTCGGTCTGCTGCTTTTATCCCCACTCTCGGGCCTCGGTCTGCTGCTTTTATCCCCACTCTCGGGCCTCGGTCTGTTGCTGCTTTTATCCCCACTCTCGGGCCTCGGTCTGTTGCTGCTTTTATCCCCACTCTCGGGCCTCGGTCTGCTGCTTTTATCCCCACTCTCGGGCCTCGGTCTGTTGCTGCTTTTATCCCCACTCTCGGGCCTCGGTCTCCTGCTGCTTTTATCCCCACTCTCGGGCCTCGGTCTGTTGTTGCTTTTATCCCCACTCTCGGGCCTCGGTCTGTTGCTGCTTTTATCCCCACTCTCGGGCCTCGGTCTGTTGCTTTTATCCCCACTCTCGGGCCTCGGTCTGTTGCTGCTTTTATCCCCACTCTCGGGCCTCGGTCTGTTGCTGCTTTTATCCCAACTCTCGGGCCTCGGTCTGTTGCTTTTATCCCCACTCTCGGGCCTCGGTCTGTTGCTGCTTTTATCCCCACTCTCGGGCCTCGGTCTGCTGCTTTTATCCCCACTCTCGGGCCTCGGTCTGCTGCTGCTTTTATCCCCACTCTCGGGCCTCGGTCTGTTGCTGCTTTTATCCCCACTCTCGGGCCTCGGTCTGTTGCTGCTTTTATCCCCACTCTCGGGCCTCGGTCTGTTGCTGCTTTTATCCCCACTCTCAGGCCTCGGTCTGCTGCTGCTTTTATCCCCACTCTCGGGCCTCGGTCTGCTGCTTTTATCCCCACTCTCGGGCCTCGGTCTGTTGCTGCTTTTATCCCCACTCTCAGGCCTCAGTCTGCTGCTGCTTTTATCCCCACTCTCGGGCCTCGGTCTGTTGCTGCTTTTATCCCCACTCTCGGGCCTCGGTCTGCTGCTGCTTTTATCCCCACTCTCGGGCCTCGGTCTGTTGCTGCTTTTATCCCCACTCTCGGGCCTCGGTCTGTTGCTGCTTTTATCCCCACTCTCGGGCCTCGGTCTGTTGCTGCTTTTATCCCCACTCTCGGGCCTCGGTCTGTTGCTGCTTTTATCCCCACTCTCGGGCCTCGGTCTGTTGCTGCTTTTATCCCCACTCTCGGGCCTCGGTCTGTTGCTGCTTTTATCCCCACTCTCGGGCCTCGGTCTGCTGCTGCTTTTATCCCCACTCTCGGGCCTCGGTCTGCTGCTTTTATCCCCACTCTCGGGCCTCGGTCTGTTGCTGCTTTTATCCCCACTCTCGGGCCTCGGTCTGTTGTTGCTTTTATCCCCACTCTCGGGCCTCGGTCTGTTGCTGCTTTTATCCCCACTCTCGGGCCTCAGTCTGTTGCTTTTATCCCCACTCTCGGGCCTCGGTCTGTTGCTGCTTTTATCCCCACTCTCGGCCCTCGGTCTGTTGCTGCTTTTATCCCCACTCTCGGGCCTCGGTCTGCTGCTGCTTTTATCCCCACTCTCGGGCCTCGGTCTGTTGCTGCTTTTATCCCCACTCTCGGGCCTCGGTCTGCTGCTGCTTTTATCCCCACTCTCGGGCCTCGGTCTGCTGCTGCTTTTATCCCCACTCTCGGGCCTCGGTCTGTTGCTGCTTTTATCCCCACTCTCGGGCCTCGGTCTGTTGTTGCTTTTATCCCCACTCTCGGGCCTCGGTCTGTTGCTTTTATCCCCACTCTCGGGCCTCGGTCTGTTGCTGCATTTATCCCCACTCTCGGGCCTCGGTCTGCTGCTTTTATCCCCACTCTCGGGCCTCGGTCTGTTGCTGCTTTTATCCCCACTCTCGGGCCTCGGTCTGCTGCTTTTATCCCCACTCTCGGGCCTCGGTCTGTTGCTGCTTTTATCCCCACTCTCGGGCCTCGGTCTGTTGCTGCTTTTATCCCCACTCTCGGGCCTCGGTCTGTTGCTGCTTTTATCCCCACTCTCGGGCCTCGGTCTGTTGCTGCTTTTATCCCCACTCTCGGGCCTCGGTCTGTTGCTGCTTTTATCCCCACTCTCGGGCCTCGGTCTGTTGCTGCTTTTATCCCCACTCTCGGGCCTCGGTCTGTTGCTGCTTTTATCCCCACTCTCGGGCCTCGGTCTGTTGCTGCTTTTATCCCCACTCTCGGGCCTCGGTCTGTTGCTTTTATCCCCACTCTCGGGCCTCGGTCTGTTGCTGCTTTTATCCCCACTCTCGGGCCTCGGTCTGTTGCTGCTTTTATCCCCACTCTCGGGCCTCGGTCTGCTGCTGCTTTTATCCCCACTCTCGGGCCTCGGTCTGTTGCTGCTTTTATCCCCACTCTCGGGCCTCGGTCTGTTGCTGCTTTTATCCCCACTCTCGGGCCTCGGTCTGTTGCTGCTTTTATCCCCACTCTCGGGCCTCGGTCTGTTGCTGCTTTTATCCCAACTCTCGGGCCTCGGTCTGTTGCTTTTATCCCCACTCTCGGGCCTCGGTCTGTTGCTGCTTTTATCCCCACTCTCGGGCCTCGGTCTGCTGCTTTTATCCCCACTCTCGGGCCTCGGTCTGCTGCTGCTTTTATCCCCACTCTCGGGCCTCGGTCTGTTGCTGCTTTTATCCCCACTCTCGGGCCTCGGTCTGTTGCTGCTTTTATCCCCACTCTCGGGCCTCGGTCTGTTGCTGCTTTTATCCCCACTCTCGGCCCTCGGTCTGCTGCTTTTATCCCCACTCTCGGGCCTCGGTCTGCTGCTGCTTTTATCCCCACTCTCGGGCCTCGGTCTGCTGCTGCTTTTATCCCCACTCTCGGGCCTCGGTCTGTTGCTGCTTTTATCCCCACTCTCGGGCCTCGGTCTGTTGCTGCTTTTATCCCCACTCTCGGGCCTCGGTCTGTTGCTGCTTTTATCCCCACTCTCGGGCCTCGGTCTGTTGCTGCTTTTATCCCCACTCTCGGGCCTCGGTCTGTTGCTGCTTTTATCCCCACTCTCGGGCCTCGGTCTGCTGCTGCTTTTATCCCCACTCTCGGGCCTCGGTCTGTTGCTGCTTTTATCCCCACTCTCGGGCCTCGGTCTGCTGCTGCTTTTATCCCCACTCTCGGGCCTCGGTCTGTTGCTGCTTTTATCCCCACTCTCGGGCCTCGGTCTGTTGCTGCTTTTATCCCCACTCTCGGGCCTCGGTCTGTTGCTGCTTTTATCCCCACTCTCGGGCCTCGGTCTGTTGCTGCTTTTATCCCCACTCTCGGGCCTCGGTCTGTTGCTGCTTTTATCCCCACTCTCGGGCCTCGGTCTGTTGCTGCTTTTATCCCCACTCTCGGGCCTCGGTCTGCTGCTTTTATCCCCACTCTCGGGCCTCGGTCTGTTGCTGCTTTTATCCCCACTCTCGGGCCTCGGTCTGCTGCTTTTATCCCCACTCTCGGGCCTCGGTCTGTTGCTGCTTTTATCCCCACTCTCGGGCCTCGGTCTGTTGCTGCTTTTATCCCCACTCTCGGGCCTCGGTCTGCTGCTGCTTTTATCCCCACTCTCGGGCCTCGGTCTGTTGCTGCTTTTATCCCCACTCTCGGGCCTCGGTCTGCTGCTTTTATCCCCACTCTCAGGCCTCGGTCTGCTGTTGCTTTTATCCCCACTCTCGGGCCTCGGTCTGTTGCTGCTTTTATCCCCACTCTCGGGCCTCGGTCTGTTGCTGCTTTTATCCCCACTCTCGGGCCTCGGTCTGTTGCTGCTTTTATCCCCACTCTCGGGCCTCGGTCTGTTGCTGCTTTTATCCCCACTCTCGGGCCTCGGTCTGTTGCTGCTTTTATCCCCACTCTCGGCCCTCGGTCTGTTGCTGCTTTTATCCCCACTCTCGGGCCTCGGTCTGTTGCTGCTTTTATCCCCACTCTCGGGCCTCGGTCTGTTGCTGCTTTTATCCCCACTCTCGGGCCTCGGTCTGTTGCTGCTTTTATCCCCACTCTCGGGCCTCGGTCTGCTGCTTTTATCCCCACTCTCGGGCCTCGGTCTGTTGTTGCTTTTATCCCCACTCTCGGGCCTCGGTCTGTTGCTGCTTTTATCCCCACTCTCGGGCCTTGGTCTGCTGCTTTTATCCCCACTCTCGGGCCTCGGTCTGTTGCTGCTTTTATCCCCACTCTCGGGCCTCGGTCTGTTGCTGCTTTTATCCCCACTCTCGGGCCTCGGTCTGTTGCTGCTTTTATCCCCACTCTCGGGCCTCGGTCTGTTGTTGCTTTTATCCCCACTCTCGGGCCTCGGTCTGCTGCTGCTTTTATCCCCACTCTCGGGCCTCGGTCTGTTGCTGCTTTTATCCCCACTCTCGGGCCTCGGTCTGTTGCTGCTTTTATCCCCACTCTCGGGCCTCGGTCTGTTGTTGCTTTTATCCCCACTCTCGGGCCTCGGTCTGCTGCTGCTTTTATCCCCACTCTCGGGCCTCGGTCTGTTGTTGCTTTTAACCCCACTCTCGGGCCTCGGTCTGTTGCTGCTTTTATCCCCACTCTCGGGCCTCGGTCTGTTGCTGCTTTTATCCCCACTCTCGGGCCTCGGTCTGTTGATTTTATCCCCACTCTCGGGCCTCGGTCTGTTGTTGCTTTTATCCCCACTCTCGGGCCTCGGTCTGTTGCTGCTTTTATCCCCACTCTCGGGCCTCGGTCTGTTGTTGCTTTTATCCCCACTCTCGGGCCTCGGTCTGCTGCTGCTTTTATCCCCACTCTCGGGCCTCGGTCTGTTGCTGCTTTTATCCCCACTCTCGGGCCTCGGTCTGTTGCTGCTTTTATCCCCACTCTCGGGCCTCGGTCTGCTGCTTTTATCCCCACTCTCGGGCCTCGGTCTGCTGCTGCTTTTATCCCCACTCTCGGGCCTCGGTCTGTTGCTGCTTTTATCCCCACTCTCGGGCCTGGGTCTGCTGCTGCTTTTATCCCCACTCTCGGGCCTCGGTCTGCTGCTGCTTTTATCCCCACTCTCGGGCCTCGGTCTGTTGCTGCTTTTATCCCCACTCTCGGGCCTCGGTCTGTTGTTGCTTTTATCCCCACTCTCGGGCCTCGGTCTGCTGTTGCTTTTATCCCCACTCTCGGGCCTCGGTCTGTTGCTGCTTTTATCCCCACTCTCGGGCCCTGGTCTGCTGCTGCTTTTATCCCCACTCTCGGGCCTCGGTCTGCTGCTGCTTTTATCCCCACTCTCGGGCCTCGGTCTGTTGCTGCTTTTATCCCCACTCTCGGGCCTCGGTCTGTTGCTGCTTTTATCCCCACTCTCGGGCCTCGGTCTGTTGTTGCTTTTATCCCCACTCTCGGGCCTCGGTCTGCTGCTGCTTTTATCCCCACTCTCGGGCCTCGGTCTGTTGCTGCTTTTATCCCCACTCTCGGGCCTCGGTCTGTTGCTGCTTTTATCCCCACTCTCGGTCCTCGGTCTGCTGCTTTTATCCCCACTCTCGGGCCTCGGTCTGTTGCTGCTTTTATCCCCACTCTCGGGCCTCGGTCTGTTGCTGCTTTTATCCCCACTCTCGGGCCTCGGTCTGTTGCTGCTTTTATCCCCACTCTCGGGCCTCGGTCTGTTGCTGCTTTTATCCCCACTCTCGGGCCTCGGTCTGTTGCTGCTTTTATCCCCACTCTCGGGCCTCAGTCTGCTGCTGCTTTTATCCCCACTCTCGGGCCTCGGTCTGCTGCTGCTTTTATCCCCACTCTCGGGCCTCGGTCTGCTGCTGCTTTTATCCCCACTCTCGGGCCTCGGTCTGTTGCTGCTTTTATCCCCACTCTCGGGCCTCGGTCTGTTGCTGCTTTTATCCCCACTCTCGGGCCTCGGTCTGCTGCTGCTTTTATCCCCACTCTCGGGCCTCGGTCTGTTGCTGCTTTTATCCCCACTCTCGGGCCTCGGTCTGTTGTTGCTTTTATCCCCACTCTCGGGCCTCGGTCTGCTGCTGCTTTTATCCCCACTCTCGGGCCTCGGTCTGTTGCTGCTTTTATCCCCACTCTCGGGCCTCGGTCTGTTGCTGCTTTTATCCCCACTCTCGGTCCTCGGTCTGCTGCTTTTATCCCCACTCTCGGGCCTCGGTCTGTTGCTGCTTTTATCCCCACTCTCGGGCCTCGGTCTGTTGCTGCTTTTATCCCCACTCTCGGGCCTCGGTCTGTTGCTGCTTTTATCCCCACTCTCGGGCCTCGGTCTGTTGCTGCTTTTATCCCCACTCTCGGGCCTCGGTCTGTTGCTGCTTTTATCCCCACTCTCGGGCCTCGGTCTGTTGCTGCTTTTATCCCCACTCTCGGGCCTCAGTCTGCTGCTTTTATCCCCACTCTCGGGCCTCGGTCTGCTGCTTTTATCCCCACTCTCGGGCCTCGGTCTGTTGCTGCTTTTATCCCCACTCTCGGGCCTCAGTCTGCTGCTGCTTTTATCCCCACTCTCGGGCCTCGGTCTGCTGCTGCTTTTATCCCCACTCTCGGGCCTCGGTCTGCTGCTGCTTTTATCCCCACTCTCGGGCCTCGGTCTGTTGCTGCTTTTATCCCCACTCTCGGGCCTCGGTCTGTTGCTGCTTTTATCCCCTCTCTCGGGCCTCGGTCTGTTGCTGCTTTTATCCCCACTCTCGGGCCTCGGTCTGTTGCTGCTTTTATCCCCACTCTCGGGCCTCGGTCTGCTGCTGCTTTTATCCCCACTCTCGGGCCTCGGTCTGTTGCTGCTTTTATCCCCACTCTCGGGCCTCGGTCTGTTGCTGCTTTTATCCCCACTCTCGGGCCTCGGTCTGTTGCTGCTTTTATCCCCACTCTCGGGCCTCGGTCTGTTGCTGCTTTTATCCCCACTCTCGGGCCTCAGTCTGTTGCTGCTTTTATCCCCACTCTCGGGCCTCGGTCTGTTGCTGCTTTTATCCCCACTCTCGGGCCTCGGTCTGTTGCTGCTTTTATCCCCACTCTCGGGCCTCGGTCTGCTGCTTTTATCCCCACTCTCGGGCCTCGGTCTGTTGCTGCTTTTATCCCCACTCTCGGGCCTCGGTCTGTTGCTGCTTTTATCCCCACTCTCGGGCCTCGGTCTGTTGCTGCTTTTATCCCCACTCTCGGGCCTCGGTCTGCTGCTTTTATCCCCACTCTCGGGCCTCGGTCTGTTGCTGCTTTTATCCCCACTCTCGGGCCTCGGTCTGCTGCTGCTTTTATCCCCACTCTCGGGCCTCGGTCTGCTGCTGCTTTTATCCCCACTCTCGGGCCTCGGTCTGTTGCTGCTTTTATCCCCACTCTCGGGCCTCGGTCTGTTGCTGCTTTTATCCCCACTCTCGGGCCTCGGTCTGTTGCTGCTTTTATCCCCACTCTCGGGACTCGGCCTGCTGCTGCTTTTATCCCCACTCTCGGGCCTCGGTCTGCTGCTTTTATCCCCACTCTCGGGCCTCGGTCTGCTGCTGCTTTTATCCCCACTCTCGGGCCTCGGTCTGTTGCTGCTTTTATCCCCACTCTCAGGGCCTCGGTCTGCTGCTTTTATCCCCACTCTCGGGCCTCGGTCTGTTGCTGCTTTTATCCCCACTCTCGGGCCCTCGGTCTGTTGCTGCTTTTATCCCCACTCTCGGGCCTCGGTCTGTTGCTGCTTTTATCCCCACTCTCGGGCCTCGGTCTGCTGCTGCTTTTATCCCCACTCTCGGGCCTCGGTCTGTTGCTGCTTTTATCCCCACTCTCGGGCCTCGGTCTGTTGCTGCTTTTATCCCCACTCTCGGGGCCTCGGTCTGTTGCTGCTTTTATCCCCACTCTCGGGCCTCGGTCTGCTGCTGCTTTTATCCCCACTCTCGGGCCTCGGTCTGCTGCTTTTATCCCCACTCTCGGGCCTCGGTCTGTTGCTGCTTTTATCCCCACTCTCGGGCCTCGGTCTGCTGCTGCTTTTATCCCCACTCTCGGGCCTCGGTCTGCTGCTGCTTTTATCCCCACTCTCGGGCCTCGGTCTGTTGTTGCTTTTATCCCCACTCTCGGGCCTCGGTCTGTTGCTGCTTTTATCCCCACTCTCGGGCCTCGGTCTGTTGCTGCTTTTATCCCCACTCTCGGGCCTCGGTCTGCTGCTTTTATCCCCACTCTCGGGCCTCGGTCTGTTGCTTTTATCCCCACTCTCGGGCCTCGGTCTGCTGCTGCTTTTTATCCCCACTCTCGGGCCTCGGTCTGTTGCTGCTTTTATCCCCACTCTCGGGCCTCGGTCTGTTGCTGCTTTTATCCCCACTCTCGGGCCTCGGTCTGTTGCTGCTTTTATCCCCACTCTCGGACCTCGGTCTGTTGCTGCTTTTATCCCCACTCTCGGACCTCGGTCTGTTGCTGCTTTTATCCCCACTCTCGGGCCTCGGTCTGTTGCTGCTTTTATCCCCACTCTCGGGCCTCGGTCTGTTGCTGCTTTTATCCCCACTCTCAGGCCTTGGTCTGTTTGCTGCTTTTATCCCCACTCTCGGCCCTCGGTCTGTTGCTGCTTTTATCCCCACTCTCGGGCCTCGGTCTGTTGCTGCTTTTATCCCCACTCTCGGGCCTCGGTCTGTTGCTGCTTTTATCCCCACTCTCGGGCCTCGGTCTGTTGCTGCTTTTATCCCCACTCTCGGGCCTCGGTCTGTTGCTGCTTTTATCCCCACTCTCCGGAGAGTGGGGATAAAAGCAGCAAACAGACCGAGGCCCGAGAGTGGGGATAAAAGCAGCAACAGACCGAGGCCCGAGAGTGGGGATAAAAGCAGCAACAGACCGAGGCCCGAGAGTGGGGATAAAAGCAGCAACAGACCGAGGCCCGAGAGTGGGGATAAAAGCAGCAACAGACCGAGGGCCGAGAGTGGGGATAAAAGCAGCAACAGACCAAGGCCTGAGAGTGGGGATAAAAGCAGCAACAGACCGAGGCCCGAGAGTGGGGATAAAAGCAGCAACAGACCGAGGCCCGAGAGTGGGGATAAAAGCAGCAACAGACCGAGGTCCGAGAGTGGGATAAAAGCAGCAACAGACCGAGGTCCGAGAGTGGGGATAAAAGCAGCAACAGACCGAGGCCCGAGAGTGGGGATAAAAGCAGCAACAGACCGAGGCCCGAGAGTGGGGATAAAAGCAGCAACAGACCGAGGCCCGAGAGTGGGGATAAAAGCAGCAGCAGACCGAGGCCCGAGAGTGGGGATAAAAGCAACAGACCGAGGCCCGAGAGTGGGGATAAAAGCAGCAGACCGAGGCCCGAGAGTGGGGATAAAAGCAGCAACAGACCGAGGCCCGAGAGTGGGGATAAAAGCAGCAACAGACCGAGGCCCGAGAGTGGGGATAAAAGCAACAACAGACCGAGGCCCGAGAGTGGGGATAAAAGCAGCAGCAGACCGAGGCCCGAGAGTGGGGATAAAAGCAGCAGCAGACCGAGGCCCGAGAGTGGGGATAAAAGCAGCAACAGACCGAGGCCCGAGAGTGGGGATAAAAGCAGCAGACCGAGGCCCGAGAGTGGGGATAAAAGCAGCAGCAGACCGAGGCCCGAGAGTGGGGATAAAAGCAGCAACAGACCGAGGCCCGAGAGTGGGGATAAAAGCAGCAACAGACCGAGGCCCGAGAGTGGGGATAAAAGCAGCAACCAGACCGAGGCCCGAGAGTGGGGATAAAAGCAGCAGCAGACCGAGGCCCGAGAGTGGGGATAAAAGCAGCAACAGACCGAGGCCCGAGAGTGGGGATAAAAGCAGCAACAGACCGAGGGCCCGAGAGTGGGGATAAAAGCAGCAACAGACCGAGGCCCGAGAGTGGGGATAAAAGCAGCAGACCGAGGCCTGAGAGTGGGGATAAAAGCAGCAACAGACCGAGGCCCGAGAGTGGGGATAAAAGCAGCAGCAGACCGAGGCCCGAGAGTGGGGATAAAAGCAGCAGACCGAGGCCCGAGAGTGGGGATAAAAGCAGCAGCAGGCCGAGTCCCGAGAGTGGGGATAAAAGCAGCAACAGACCGAGGCCCGAGAGTGGGGATAAAAGCAGCAACAGACCGAGGCCCGAGAGTGGGGATAAAAGCAGCAACAGACCGAGGCCCGAGAGTGGGGATAAAAGCAGCAGCAGACCGAGGCCCGAGAGTGGGGATAAAAGCAGCAGCAGACCGAGGCCCGAGAGTGGGGATAAAAGCAGCAACAGACCGAGGCCCGAGAGTGGGGATAAAAGCAGCAGACCGAGGCCCGAGAGTGGGGATTAAAGCAGCAACAGACCGAGGCCCGAGAGTGGGGATAAAAGCAGCAACAGACCGAGGCCCGAGAGTGGGGATAAAAGCAGCAACAGACCGAGGCCCGAGAGTGGGGATAAAAGCAGCAGACCGAGGCCCGAGAGTGGGGATAAAAGCAGCAACAGACCGAGGCCCGAGAGTGGGGATAAAAGCAGCAACAGACCGAGGCCCGAGAGTGGGGATAAAAGCAGCAACAGACTGAGGCCCGAGAGTGGGGATAAAAGCAGCAACAGACCGAGGCCCGAGAGTGGGGATAAAAGCAGCAACAGACCGAGGCCCGAGAGTGGGGATAAAAGCAGCAACAGACCGAGGCCCGAGAGTGGGGATAAAAGCAGCAACAGACCGAGGCCGAGAGTGGGGATAAAAGCAGCAGCAGACCGAGGCCCGAGAGTGGGGATAAAAGCAGCAACAGACCGAGGCCCGAGAGTGGGGATAAAAGCAGCAACAGACCGAGGCCCGAGAGAGGGGATAAAAGCAGCAACAGACCGAGGCCCGAGAGTGGGGATAAAAGCAGCAACAGACCGAGGCCCGAGAGTGGGGATAAAAGCAGCAGCAGACCGAGGCCCGAGAGTGGGGATAAAAGCAGCAGCAGACCGAGGCCCGAGAGTGGGGATAAAAGCAGCAGCAGACTGAGGCCCGAGAGTGGGATAAAAGCAGCAACAGACCGAGGCCCGAGAGTGGGGATAAAAGCAGCAGACCGAGGCCCGAGAGTGGGGATAAAAGCAGCAGGACTGAGGCCCGAGAGTGGGGATAAAAGCAGCAACAGACCGAGGCCCGAGAGTGGGGATAAAAGCAGCAACAGACCGAGGCCCGAGAGTGGGGATAAAAGCAGCAACAGACCGAGGCCCGAGAGTGGGGATAAAAGCAGCAACAGACCGAGGCCCGAGAGTGGGGATAAAAGCAGCAACAGACCGAGGCCCGAGAGTGGGGATAAAAGCAGCACAGACCGAGGCCCGAGAGTGGGGATAAAAGCAGCAGACCGAGGACCGAGAGTGGGGATAAAAGCAGCAACAGACCGAGGCCCGAGAGTGGGGATAAAAGCAGCAACAGACCGAGGCCCGAGAGTGGGGATAAAAGCAGCAGCAGACCGAGGCCCGAGAGTGGGGATAAAAGCAACAACAGACCGAGGCCCGAGAGTGGGGATAAAAGCAGCAACAGACCGAGGCCCGAGAGTGGGGATAAAAGCAGCAGCAGACCGAGGCCCGAGAGTGGGGATAAAAGCAGCAACAGACCGAGGCCCGAGAGTGGGGATAAAAGCAGCAACAGACCGAGGCCCGAGAGTGGGGATAAAAGCAGCAGCAGACCGAGGCCCGAGAGTGGGGATAAAAGCAGCAGCAGACCGAGGCCCGAGAGTGGGGATAAAAGCAGCAGCAGACTGAGGCCCGAGAGTGGGGATAAAAGCAGCAACAGACCGAGGCCCGAGAGTGGGGATAAAAGCAGCAACAGACCGAGGCCCGAGAGTGGGGATAAAAGCAGCAACAGACCGAGGCCGAGAGTGGGGATAAAAGCAGCAACAGACCGAGGCCCGAGAGTGGGGATAAAAGCAGCAACAGACCGAGGCCCGAGAGTGGGGATAAAAGCAGCAGACCGAGGACCGAGAGTGGGGATAAAAGCAGCAACAGACCGAGGCCCGAGAGTGGGGATAAAAGCAGCAACAGACCGAGGCCCGAGAGTGGGGATAAAAGCAGCAGCAGACCGAGGCCCGAGAGTGGGGATAAAAGCAACAACAGACCGAGGCCCGAGAGTGGGGATAAAAGCAGCAACAGACCGAGGCCCGAGAGTGGGGATAAAAGCAGCAACAGACCGAGGCCCGAGAGTGGGGATAAAAGCAGCAGCAGACCGAGGCCCGAGAGTGGGGATAAAAGCAGCAGCAGACCAGGGCCCGAGAGTGGGGATAAAAGCAGCAACAGACCGAGGCCCGAGAGTGGGGATAAAAGCAACAGCAGACCGAGGCCCGAGAGTGGGGATAAAAGCAACAACAGACCGAGGCCCGAGAGTGGGGATAAAAGCAGCAACAGACCGAGGCCCGAGAGTGGGGATAAAAGCAGCAGCAGACCGAGGCCCGAGAGTGGGGATAAAAGCAGCAGCAGACCCAGGCCCGAGAGTGGGGATAAAAGCAGCAACAGACCGAGGCCCGAGAGTGGGGATAAAAGCAGCAGCAGACCGAGGCCCGAGAGTGGGGATAAAAGCAGCAGACCGAGGCCCGAGAGTGGGGATAAAAGCAGCAACAGACCGAGGCCCGAGAGTGGGGATAAAAGCAGCAACAGACCGAGGCCCGAGAGTGGGGATAAAAGCAGCAGCAGACCGAGGCCCGAGAGTGGGGATAAAAGCAACAACAGACCGAGGCCCGAGAGTGGGGATAAAAGCAGCAACAGACCGAGGCCCGAGAGTGGGGATAAAAAGCAACAACAGACCGAGGCCCGAGAGTGGGGATAAAATCAACAGACCGAGGCCCGAGAGTGGGGGATAAAAGCAGCAACAGACCGAGGCCCGAGAGTGGGGATAAAAGCAGCAACAGACCGAGGCCCGAGAGTGGGGTTAAAAGCAACAACAGACCGAGGCCCGAGAGTGGGGATAAAAGCAGCAGCAGACCGAGGCCCGAGAGTGGGGATAAAAGCAACAACAGACCGAGGCCCGAGAGTGGGGATAAAAGCAGCAACAGACCGAGGCCCGAGAGTGGGGATAAAAGCAGCAACAGACCGAGGCCCGAGAGTGGGGATAAAAGCAGCAGCAGACCGAGGCCCGAGAGTGGGGATAAAAGCAACAACAGACCGAGGCCCGAGAGTGGGGATAAAAGCAGCAACAGACCGAGGCCCGAGAGTGGGGATAAAAGCAGCAACAGACCGAGGCCCGAGAGTGGGGATAAAGCAGCAACAGACCGAGGCCCGAGAGTGGGGATAAAAGCAGCAGACCAAGGCCCGAGAGTGGGGATAAAAGCAGCAACAGACCGAGGCCCGAGAGTGGGGATAAAAGCAACAACAGACCGAGGCCCGAGAGTGGGGATAAAAGCAGCAGACCGAGGCCCGAGAGTGGGGATAAAAGCAGCAACAGACCGAGGCCCGAGAGTGGGGATAAAAGCAGCAACAGACCGAGGCCCGAGAGTGGGGATAAAAGCAGCAACAGACCGAGGCCCGAGAGTGGGGATAAAAGCAGCAACAGACCGAGGGCCGAGAGTGGGGATAAAAGCAGCAACAGACCGAGGCCCGAGAGTGGGGGATAAAAGCAGCAACAGACCGAGGCCCGAGAGTGGGGATAAAAGCAGCAACAGACCGAGGCCCGAGAGTGGGGATAAAAGCAGCAACAGACCGAGGCCCGAGAGTGGGGATAAAAGCAGCAACAGACCGAGGCCCGAGAGTGGGGATAAAAGCAACAGCAGACCGAGGCCTGAGAGTGGGGATAAAAGCAGCAGACCGAGGCCCGAGAGTGGGGATAAAAGCAGCAACAGACCGAGGCCCGAGAGTGGGGATAAAAGCAGCAGCAGACCGAGGCCCGAGAGTGGGGATAAAAGCAGCAACAGACCGAGGCCCGAGAGTGGGGATAAAAGCAGCAACAGACCGAGGCCCGAGAGTGGGGATAAAAGCAGCAGACCGAGGCCCGAGAGTGGGGATAAAAGCAGCAACAGACCGAGGCCCGAGAGTGGGGATAAAAGCAGGCAGACCGAGGCCCGAGAGTGGGGATAAAAGCAGCAACAGACCGAGGCCCGAGAGTGGGGATAAAAGCAGCAACAGACCGAGGGCCCGAGAGTGGGGATAAAAGCAGCAACAGACCGAGGCCCGAGAGTGGGGATAAAAGCAGCAACAGACCGAGGCCCGAGAGTGGGGATAAAAGCAGCAACAGACCGAGGCCCGAGAGTGGGGATAAAAGCAGCAACAGACCGAGGCCCGAGAGTGGGGATAAAAGCAGCAGCAGACCGAGGCCCGAGAGTGGGGATAAAAGCAGCAACAGACCGAGGCCCGAGAGTGGGGATAAAAGCAGCAAGCAGACCGAGGCCCGAGAGTGGGGATAAAAGCAGCAACAGACCGAGGCCCGAGAGTGGGGATAAAAGCAGCAACAGACCGAGGCCCGAGAGTGGGGATAAAAGCAGCAACAGACCGAGGCCCGAGAGTGGGGATAAAAGCAGCAACAGACCGAGGCCCCGAGAGTGGGGATAAAAGCAGCAACAGACCGAGGCCCGAGAGTGGGGATAAAAGCAGCAGCAGACCGAGGCCCGAGAGTGGGGATAAAAGCAGCAGCAGACCGAGGCCCGAGAGTGGGGATAAAGAAGCAGCAGACCGAGGGCCCGAGAGTGGGGATAAAAGCAGCAACAGACCGAGGCCCGAGAGTGGGGATAAAAGCAGCAACAGACCGAGGCCCGAGAGTGGGGATAAAAGCAGCAACAGACCGAGGCCCGAGAGTGGGGATAAAAGCAGCAGCAGACCGAGGCCCGAGAGTGGGGATAAAAGCAGCAGACCGAGGCCCGAGAGTGGGGATAAAAGCAGCAACAGGACCGAGGCCCGAGAGTGGGGATAAAAGCAACAGACCGAGGCCCGAGAGTTGGGATAAAAGCAGCAACAGACCGAGGCCCGAGAGTGGGGGATAAAAGCAGCAACAGACCGAGGCCCGAGAGTGGGGATAAAAGCAGCAACAGACCGAGGCCCGAGAGTGGGGATAAAAGCAGCAACAGACCGAGGCCCGAGAGTGGGGATAAAAGCAGCAGCAGACCGAGGCCCGAGAGTGGGGATAAAAGCAGCAACAGACCGAGGCCCGAGAGTGGGGATAAAAGCAGCAACAGACCGAGGCCCGAGAGTGGGGATAAAAAGCAACAGACCGAGGCCCGAGAGTGGGGATAAAAGCAGCAACAGACCGAGGCCCGAGAGTGGGGATAAAAGCAGCAACAGACCGAGGCCCGAGAGTGGGGATAAAAGCAGCAACAGACCGAGGCCCGAGAGTGGGATAAAAGCAGCAACAGACCGAGGCCCGAGAGTGGGGATAAAAGCAGCAACAGACCGAGGCCCGAGAGTGGGGATAAAAGCAGCAACAGACCGAGGCCCGAGAGTGGGGATAAAAGCAGCAACAGACCGAGGCCCGAGAGTGGGGATAAAAGCAGCAACAGACCGAGGCCCGAGAGTGGGGATAAAAGCAGCAGACCGAGGCCCGAGAGTGGGGATAAAAGCAGCAACAGACCGAGGCCCGAGAGTGGGGATAAAAGCAGCAGACCGAGGCCCGAGAGTGGGGATAAATGCAGCAACAGACCGAGGCCCGAGAGTGGGGATAAAAGCAACAGACCGAGGCCCGAGAGTGGGGATAAAAGCAACAACAGACCGAGGCCCGAGAGTGGGGATAAAAGCAGCAACAGACCGAGGCCCGAGAGTGGGGATAAAAGCAGCAGCAGACCGAGGCCCGAGAGTGGGATAAAGCAGCAGCAGACCGAGGCCCGAGAGTGGGGATAAAAGCAGCAACAGACCGAGGCCCGAGAGTGGGGATAAAAGCAGCAGCAGACCGAGGCCCGAGAGTGGGGATAAAAGCAGCAACAGACCGAGGGCCGAGAGTGGGGATAAAAGCAGCAACAGACCGAGGCCCGAGAGTGGGGATAAAAGCAACAGACTGAGGCCCGAGAGTGGGGATAAAAGCAGCAACAGACCGAGGCCCGAGAGTGGGGATAAAAGCAACAACAGACCGAGGCCCGAGAGTGGGGATAAAAGCAGCAACAGACCGAGGCCCGAGAGTGGGGATAAAAAGCAGCAGACCGAGGCCCGAGAGTGGGGATAAAAGCAGCAGCAGACCGAGGCCCGAGAGTGGGGATAAAAGCAGCAACAGGACCGAGGCCCGAGAGTGGGGATAAAAGCAGCAACAGACCGAGGCCCGAGAGTGGGGATAAAAAGCAGCAACAGACCGAGGCCCGAGAGTGGGGATAAAAGCAGCAACAGACCGAGGCCCGAGAGTGGGGATAAAAGCAGCAACAGACCGAGGCCCGAGAGTGGGGATAAAAGCAGCAACAGACCGAGGCCCGAGAGTGGGGATAAAAGCAGCAGCAGACCGAGGCCCGAGAGTGGGGATAAAAGCAGCAACAGACCGAGGCCCGAGAGTGGGGATAAAAGCAGCAGCAGACCGAGGCCCGAGAGTGGGGATAAAAGCAGCAACAGACCGAGGCCCGAGAGTGGGGATAAAAAGCAGCAGACCGAGGCCCGAGAGTGGGATAAAGCAGCAGCAGACCGAGGCCCTGAGAGTGGGGATAAAAGCAGCAACAGACCGAGGCCCGAGAGTGGGGATAAAAGCAGCAACAGACCGAGGCCCGAGAGTGGGGATAAAAGCAGCAACAGACCGAGGCCCGAGAGTGGGGATAAAAGCAGCAGCAGACCGAGGCCCGAGAGTGGGGATAAAAGCAGCAGACCGAGGCCCGAGAGTGGGGATAAAAGCAGCAACAGACCGAGGCCCGAGAGTGGGGATAAAAGCAAACAGACCGAGGCCCGAGAGTGGGGATAAAAGCAGCAACAGACCGAGGCCCGAGAGTGGGGATAAAAGCAGCAACAGACCGAGGCCCGAGAGTGGGGATAAAAGCAACAGACCGAGGCCCGAGAGTGGGGATAAAAGCAGCAACAGACCGAGGCCCGAGAGTGGGGATAAAAGCAACAACAGACCGAGGCCCGAGAGTGGGGATAAAAGCAGCAACAGACCGAGGCCCGAGAGTGGGGATAAAAGCAGCAACAGACCGAGGCCCGAGAGTGGGGATAAAAGCAAGCAGACCGAGGCCCGAGAGTGGGGATAAAAGCAGCAACAGACCGAGGCCCGAGAGTGGGGATAAAAGCAGCAACAGACCGAGGCCCGAGAGTGGGGATAAAAGCAGCAGAGACCGAGGCCCGAGAGTGGGGATAAAAGCAGCAACAGACCGAGGCCCGAGAGTGGGGATAAAAGCAGCAGCAGACCGAGGCCCGAGAGTGGGGATAAAAGCAGCAACAGACCGAGGCCCGAGAGTGGGGATAAAAGCAGCAGCAGACCGAGGCCCGAGAGTGGGGATAAAAGCAGCAACAGACCGAGGCCCGAGAGTGGGGATAAAAGCAGCAACAGACCGAGGCCCGAGAGTGGGGATAAAAGCAGCAACAGACCGAGGCCCGAGAGTGGGGATAAAAGCAGCAGCAGACCGAGGCCCGAGAGTGGGGATAAAAGCAGCAACAGACGAGGCCCGAGAGTGGGGATAAAAGCAGCAACAGACCGAGGCCCGAGAGTGGGGATAAAAGCAGCAACAGACCGAGGCCCGAGAGTGGGGATAAAAGCAGCAACAGACCGAGGCCCGAGAGTGGGGATAAAAGCAGCAGCAGACCGAGGCCCGAGAGTGGGGATAAAAGCAGCAACAGACCGAGGCCCGAGAGTGGGGATAAAAGCAGCAACAGACCGAGGCCCGAGAGTGGGGATAAAAGCAGCAACAGACCGAGGCCCGAGAGTGGGGATAAAAGCAGCAGACCGAGGCCCGAGAGTGGGGATAAAAGCAGCAACAGACCGAGGCCCGAGAGTGGGGATAAAAGCAGCAACAGACCGAGGCCCCGAGAGTGGGGATAAAAGCAGCACAGACCGAGGCCCGAGAGTGGGGATAAAAGCAGCAACAGACCGAGGCCCGAGAGTGGGGATAAAAGCAGCAACAGACCGAGGCCCGAGAGTGGGGATAAAAGCAGCAGACCGAGGCCCGAGAGTGGGGATAAAAGCAGCAACAGACCGAGGCCCGAGAGTGGGGATAAAAGCAGCAACAGACCGAGGCCCGAGAGTGGGGATAAAAGCAGCAACAGACCGAGGCCCGAGAGTGGGGATAAAAGCAGCAACAGACCGAGGCCCGAGAGTGGGGATAAAAGCAGCACAGACCGAGGCCCGAGAGTGGGGATAAAAGCAGCAACAGACCGAGGCCCGAGAGTGGGGATAAAAGCAGCAAGACCGAGGCCGAGAGTGGGGATAAAAGCAGCAACAGACCGAGGCCCGAGAGTGGGGATAAAAGCAGCAACAGACCGAGGCCCGAGAGTGGGGGATAAAAGCAAGCAACAGACCGAGGCCCGAGAGTGGGGATAAAAGCAGCAACAGACCGAGGCCCGAGAGTGGGGATAAAAGCAGCAACAGACCGAGGCCCGAGAGTGGGGATAAAAGCAGCAGCAGACCGAGGCCCGAGAGTGGGGATAAAAGCAGCAACAGACCGAGGCCGAGAGTGGGGATAAAAGCAGCAACAGACCGAGGCCCGAGAGTGGGGATAAAAGCAGCAACAGACCGAGGCCCGAGAGTGGGATAAAAGCAGCCAGACCGAGGGCCCGAGAGTGGGGATAAAAGCAGCAACAGACCGAGGCCCGAGAGTGGGGATAAAAGCAGCAACAGACCGAGGCCCGAGAGTGGGGATAAAAGCAGCAACAGACCGAGGCCCGAGAGTGGGGATAAAAGCAGCAAGACCGAGGCCCGAGAGTGGGGATAAAAGCAGCAACAGACCGAGGCCGAGAGTGGGGATAAAAGCAGCACAGACCGAGGCCCGAGAGTGGGGATAAAAGCAGCAACAGACCGAGGCCCGAGAGTGGGGATAAAAGCAGCAACAGACCGAGGCCCGAGAGTGGGGATAAAAGCAGCAGACCGAGGCCCGAGAGTGGGGATAAAAGCAGCAAGACCGAGGCCCGAGAGTGGGGATAAAAGCAGCAAGCAGACCGAGGCCCGAGAGTGGGGATAAAAGCAGCAACAGACCGAGGCCCGAGAGTGGGGATAAAAGCAGCAACAGACCGAGGCCCGAGAGTGGGGATAAAAGCAGCAGCAGACCGAGGCCCGAGAGTGGGGATAAAAGCAGCAACAGACCGAGGCCCGAGAGTGGGATAAAAGCAGCAGCAGACCGAGGCCCGAGAGTGGGGATAAAAGCAGCAACAGACCGAGGCCCGAGAGTGGGGATAAAAGCAGCAACAGACCGAGGCCCGAGAGTGGGGATAAAAGCAGCACAGACCGAGGCCCGAGAGTGGGGATAAAAGCAGCAACAGACCGAGGCCCGAGAGTGGGGATAAAAGCAGCAGCAGACCGAGGCCCGAGAGTGGGGATAAAAGCAGCCAGACCGAGGCCCGAGAGTGGGGATAAAAGCAGCAACAGACCGAGGCCCGAGAGTGGGGATAAAAGCAGCAGCAGACCGAGGCCCGAGAGTGGGGATAAAAGCAGCAGCAGACCGAGGCCCGAGAGTGGGGATAAAAGCAGCAACAGACCGAGGCCCGAGAGTGGGGATAAAAGCAGCAACAGACCGAGGCCCGAGAGTGGGGATAAAAGCAAGCAACAGACCGAGGCCCGAGAGTGGGGATAAAAGCAGCAGACCGAGGCCCGAGAGTGGGGATAAAAGCAGCAACAGACCGAGGCCCGAGAGTGGGGATAAAAGCAGCAACAGACCGAGGCCCGAGAGTGGGGATAAAGCAACAGACCGAGGCCCGAGAGTGGGATAAAAGCAGCAACAGACCGAGGCCCGAGAGTGGGGATAAAAGCAGCAACAGACCGAGGCCCGAGAGTGGGGGATAAAAGCAAGCAGACCGAGGCCCGAGAGTGGGGATAAAAGCAGCAGCAGACCGAGGCCCGAGAGTGGGGATAAAAGCAGCAACAGACCGAGGCCCGAGAGTGGGGATAAAAGCAGCAACAGACCGAGGCCCGAGAGTGGGGATAAAAGCAGCAACAGACCGAGGCCCGAGAGTGGGGATAAAAGCAGCAACAGACCGAGGCCCGAGAGTGGGGATAAAAGCAGCAGACCGAGGCCCGAGAGTGGGGATAAAAGCAGCAAGCAGACCGAGGCCCGAGAGTGGGGATAAAAGCAGCAAGACCGAGGCCCGAGAGTGGGGATAAAAGCAGCAACAGACCGAGGCCCGAGAGTGGGGATAAAAGCAGCAACAGACCGAGGCCCGAGAGTGGGGATAAAAGCAGCAGACCGAGGCCCGAGAGTGGGGATAAAGGAGCAGCAACAGACCGAGGCCCGAGAGTGGGGATAAAAGCAGCAGCAGACCGAGGCCCGAGAGTGGGGGATAAAAGCAGCAACAGACCGAGGCCGAGAGTGGGGATAAAAGCAGCAGACAGACCGAGGCCCGAGAGTGGGGATAAAAGCAGCAACAGACCGAGGCCCGAGAGTGGGGATAAAGAGCAGCAGACCGAGGCCCGAGAGTGGGGATAAAAGCAGCAGCAGACCGAGGCCCGAGAGTGGGGATAAAAGCAGCAACAGACCGAGGCCCGAGAGTGGGGATAAAAGCAGCAACAGACCGAGGCCCGAGAGGGGGATAAAAGCAGCAGACCGAGGCCCGAGAGTGGGGATAAAAAGCAGCAGACCGAGGCCCGAGAGTGGGGATAAAAGCAGCAGACCGAGGCCCGAGAGTGGGGATAAAAGCAGCAACAGACCGAGGCCCGAGAGTGGGGATAAAAGCAGCAACAGACCGAGGCCCGAGAGTGGGGATAAAAGCAGCAAAGACCGAGGCCCGAGAGTGGGGATAAAAGCAGCAGACAGACCGAGGCCCGAGAGTGGGGATAAAAGCAAGCAGACCGAGGCCGAGAGTGGGGATAAAAGCAGCAGCAGACCGAGGCCCGAGAGTGGGGATAAAAGCAGCAACAGACCGAGGCCCGAGAGTGGGGATAAAAGCAGCAACAGACCCGAGGCCCGAGAGTGGGGATAAAAGCAGCAACAGACCGAGGCCCGAGAGTGGGGATAAAAAGCAGCAGACCGAGGCCCCGAGAGTGGGGATAAAAAGCAGCAAAGACCGAGGCCCGAGAGTGGGGATAAAAGCAGCAGCAGACCGAGGCCCGAGAGTGGGGATAAAAGCAGCAGACCGAGGCCCGAGAGTGGGGATAAAAGCAGCAACAGACCGAGGCCCGAGAGTGGGGATAAAT
>NW_027138542.1:0-43395 GCF_035084215.1 Heptranchias perlo | reverse complement strand
TAAAGGATTGGGACCAAAATGAACCAAATGAATTAATTACATTAAAGTTTTACCTACGTAAATAAAACAAAGTTGGATAGAAATGGCAGTGCAGTCACACCCCTTAGGTTAGGTAGTGGTTTCGATTTGGTTAGTGATCAGGGACAGGAGGATGTGGCTGCAAGTCAGGCAGGTAAGGTGACACCAGATGCAGTGGTGGGGGAGCCTCAGCCTTTGCCCTTGTCGAGACAGTTACGAAGTGCTTGCTACCTGTGTGGATGAGAACAAAGACTGCAAGGAGGATGGGCAAATTGACCATCGCACTGTGGCACGGGAGGCCATTCAAGTGAGGGGAGAGAAAAGGAATGTGGTAGTGGTAGGGGATAGTGTAGTCAGAGGGATGGATACTGTTCTCTGCAGCCATGACCGGGAGTCCCGAAGGCTGTGCTGCCTGCCCGGTGCCAGGCTTAAGGACGTCTCCTCATGGCTGGAGAGGAACTTGGAGGAGGATGAGGGGGAGGATTTAATTGTCATGGTCCAACGACATGGGTGGAACTAGGAATGAGGTTCTGCTGAGGAAGTTTGAGGTGCTAGGGTACAAATTAAAAAGCACAACCTCAAAGGTAATAATCTCTGCAGCACTACCTGAGCAAATTGGCATAGAGACAGACACATTAGATGGTTAAATGCATGTCTGAAAGAGTGGTGTGGGAAGCAGTGGTTTCAATTCATAGGGAAAGAGGGAACTGTTCCATTGGGAATGGGCTCCACTTAAACCGGGTTGGGACCAGTGTCCTAGCAAATCGAATAACTGGGGCGGTAGATAGAGCTTTAAACTAATATGAGGAGGGGAGGGTTCAGGCAAGGGTAAATTCATAAGTCTGAAGAGAAAAGTCAAGGCTGTGGAGCACAGTAGCTATTTGGGTAAAAACAAGTAGAGTGTGTCAGGAAGGGACAGAGAGTTTTACAAAAGTAATAGGTCACATCAGGAAAAGTAGTAAAAACTTAAATTAAAGGTGCTATATCTGAATGCACGAAGCATTCGTAACAAGATAGATTAATTAATGACACAAATAGAGATAAATGGGTTTGATCTCATTGCCATTACTGAGACGTGGTTGCAGGGTGACCAGGGTTGGGAACTAAATATTTTAGGGTTCTTGACTTTTAGAAAAGATAGGCAAAATGGAAAAGGAAGGGAATAGCCCTGATGATAAAGGATGAGATAAAGGCAGTGAGAAAGGATCATAGATCAGAAAATCAGGGTGTAGAATCAGTATGCATAGAGCTAAGAAATAACAAGGGACAGAAAGCACCGGTGGGAGTAATTTATAGGCTCCCTAACAGTAGTTCCACTGTTGGACAGAGTATAAATGAGGAAATTAGAAGAGAATGTAATAAGGGTAATGCAATCATCATGGAGGGCTTTAATCTTCATATGGACTGAGCAAACCAAATTGGCAAAAGTAGTTTGGAGGATGAGTTCATGGAATACATAAAGACAGTTTTCTAGAACAATATTTCGAGGGACCAACTCGGGAACAGGCTATTTTAAATCTAGTATTGTGTAACAAGACAGAGTTAATTAGTAATCTTACAGTTAAGGATCCTCTGGGATAGAGCGATTATAATATGATAGAATTTCATATTGAGTTTGAAAGGAACGTACTTAAGTCAGAAACTAGAGTCTTAAACTGAAACAAAGCCAATTACGTAGGTATAAGGGGTGAGTTGGCTAAGATAGATTGGGAAATTAGATTAAAAGATATGACAGTAAATCAGTAATGGTGAATATTTAAAGAAATAGGTTATAATTCTCAACGAATATACATTCCCTTGAGGAATGAAAACTCTACAGGAAAAGTGATCCAACCGTGGCTAACTAGAGAAGTTAAGGATAATATTAAATTAAAAGACGAGGCTTACAGTGTTGCCAAAAAAAATAGTAAGCCTGATGATTGGGAAAGTTTTAGAAATCACCAAAGGATGACCAAGAAATTGATAAAGAGGGAGAAAATTGAATATGTTGAATATGAGAGGAAACTAGCAAGACATATAAAAACAGATTGTAAGAGCTTCTACAAGTATATAAAAAGGTAGAATTAGCGAAAGTAAACATGGGTCCCTTAGAGGCGGGAGACAGGAGAAATTATAATGGGGAGAAAGGGTCCAATGAGAGTGAGATTAGTAATTAATTAATTAAAGTAATTAAGAGGTAGTAAAGAAATTTTTACTGGAGAAATTAATGGGAATAAAAGCTGACAAATCCCTTGGATCTGATGGCCTACATCCTATGGTTTCAAAAGAGGTGGCTGCAGAGATAGTAGATGCATTGGTTTTGACATTTCAGAATTCCCTGGATTCCAGAACAGTCCATGTGGATTGGAAGGTAGCAAATGTAACTCCGCTATTCAAGAAAAGAGGGAGCGAGAAAACAGGGAACTATAGGCCAGTTAGATTGACATCAATAGTAGGGAAAATGCAAGAATCTATTATTAAGGGCATAGTAACAGGGCACTTAGAAAACCATAATATGATTAGGCAGAGTTAATACGATTTTATGAAAGGAAAATCGTGTTTGACAAATCTATTAGAGTTTTTTGAGGGGTGTAACTAGCAGGATAGATAAGGGGGAACCGGTGGATATGGTATATTTGGATTTTCAAAAGGCATTCGATAAGGTGCCACATAAAAGGTTGTTACGCAAGATTAGGGCTCATTGGATTGGGGGAAATATATTAGCATGGATTGAGGATTGGTTAACATTCAGAAAATGGAGAGTAGGGATAAACAGGTCATTTTCAGATTGGCAGGTTGTAACGAGTGGGCTACTGCAAGGATCAGTGCTTCAGCCTCAGCAGTTTAAAATTTATATCAATGACTTAGATGAGGGGACCGAGTGTAATGTATCCAAATTTGCTGATGATACAAAGCTAGGTGGGAAAGTAAGCTATGAGGAAGATGCAAAGAGGCTGCAAATGGATATAGACAGGTTAAATGAGTGGGCGAGAAGGTGGAAGATGGAGTATAATGTGGGGAAATGTGAAATTATCCACTTTGGTAGGAAGAATAGAAAAGCAGAATATTTTTTAAAAGGTGAGAAACTAAGAAATGTTGGTAGTCAGAGGGATTTGGATATCCTTGTACATGAAAGTTAACATGCAGGTACAGCAAACAATTAGGAAGGCAAACGGTATGTTAGCATTTATTGCAAGGGGGTTGGAGTATAAGTGTAAGGAGGTCTTGCTGCAATTATATATGGTTCCGGTGAGACCACACCTGGAGTACTGTGGACAGTTTTGGGGCGTCATTTTAGCACCCGCTATCGGGTGCGTTCCTGGTGCGGGGGCTCTGAAAATCGGAGAATCCCGGAGCTGGACCGGAGCCTGCCCCGAACCCGCACAATTCCGGGTTCCCCGCTGACGCCACTTGAAAGTATTTATTTAGGTATTTCAGGTCATTAACTGACCTGATTAAGGGATTATGTGAGGAGGGGTGGGATTTTAGAGCAAACTGGGACTGTTTCCCACACTGGGGGAAACATTCCCAGGTCAAATGGAGGTGTTGCAGCTGTCAGCCTGTGGCAGCTGCAAAGGTCCATTTGACAGGTGGGGGTGGGGGGGGAGACCCTCACCCATTGCAGGAGGCCACTCTGTCACTTGGGACAAAGTTTGGCCTCCACCACCCTCCTCCTGACAGTCAAAGTCACCAACCTGCACACCTACCCCGGGGTCCAGAGACATGTACCTACCTTGCGGACCCCCTCAGATGTACATCTTGCGGATGGGGGCTGCCGTAGCTGCAGTCATGACCTCCTCGGAGGGCGAACAGCATCACCAGCCTCGCCATCCACGCCGTCCACCTCTGACACGTGGAGCTCCACAACACAGTGCTGTGACACATCCACCTGTACAACAGGAGGGAGGGCTACCGCAGAGAGAGATGCATCGCAGAGGGCACTACCCTCGCCACAGGGTCCACAGACCGAGGCTCAGCCTCCTGGACCTCTCTGAGCAGCAGTGCACACGGAGGCTCAGAGTCACTCGACATGATGTCGTGGACATCTGCAGCCTCTTTCATGCCGAGCTGCTCCTGGCTGGCCCGAGCACCATCTTCTTACCTGTCGCTGCCAAAGTCACCACTGCCCTCAACAACTTCTCCTCCGCATCCTTCCAGGGTGCCACAGGGGACATCGCCAATGTCTCTCAGTCATCTGCGCAAAAGAGCCCTGCAAATACACCTACACCCACTCTGCAGTGACACAATGGGTGGCATCAGTTGTGGGTCCTCATAGTGATCCTCAGGAGAGGGCATTATTGCACAAACCAGACATGATTCGCGAAGACGTGGCAGTAGTGGTGCCAATATAATATGTAATGTGAGTTGGTCAGAAATTCAAAAGTAACACCCATGACAAACCCTCAGACACCCTTGTGCATCCCCTTCATGCTCACAACACGTTTGCCTTACGCTGCCTACTGCACATATGTGATGCATGCCCTGTGGCTGCAGCACAGGTAGTGGCAGGTTGAGTGAGGCTGGCCGTGAAAGAGATGCACGAGAGGGTGAGTATGAGATAGAGCCATGAGATTGTATGAGGATTGGGTTGAGTGGTAGTGGCGGGATGAGTACTGGCGAGGTGAGTAGGTGCAGGTAAGATGAGGATGAGGTTTGAGTGGGTATGAGGGGTGATGTGACAGATTAGTGTTGGCAGTGCTGAAGGAGATGTGGGGTGGGGGCAGTGATGTGGCAGACGGAGTGTAGGGGAAAGACTACGTGTACTCACTTTGGTTGACCTACTGAGGTCATTGGAGCGCCTCCTGCACTGTATGCAGGTGGGCGATATGTTGGTTGCGCTGGTGACCTCCTCTGCCACCTCGAGCCAGTCCTTCCTGGTGGCAGAGGCAGGCCGCTTCCTCCTGCACGCCGGGAGGAAGATCTCTGTCCTCCCCCTCCTCCTCACCCCATGTATTGATACCTGGAGTGAGGCATCATTAAACTGGGAGCAGCCTTCCCCCTGGGCTGCTCCATGCTGTAATTTGTTCCATTGGTTGCAGCATCTGTCAGTGGAGGACTGCCCCTTTAAATAGAGCTCCTCCAGCTGACAGATCGTACTGCGCATGCGCAGCCCGCCCGACGCGCAGATCAGCAGTGGGGAACCCGGAAGACAAGGTAAGTGGATCCAATTAGTGGATTGTCTGCTACAATCTCGCGGGAAGCTGACTAATTTCACCGGGCGCATTACCCACGCGCCCGATAGCCCCCCCGCCGAGAACCCGCAGCCCTGCTAACATCGGGCCCATGGTCTCCTTACCTAAGGAAGGATATACTTGCCTTTGAGAAGGTGCGACAAAGGTTGAATAAATTGATTCCTAGGATGAGAGAGTTATCTCTGAGGAGAGGTTGAGTAGAATGGGCCAAAATTCTCTGGAATTTAGAAGAATGAGAGGTGATCTCATTGAAACATATAAAATTCTTAGAGGGCTTGACAGGGTAGATGCTGAGAGGCTGTTTCCCCTAGCTGGAGAGTCTAGACCTAGAGATCATACTCTCAGGATAAGGGGTTGGCCATTTAGGACTGAGATCAGGAGAAATTTCTTCACTCAGAGGGTTGTGAATCTTTAGAATTCTCTACCCCAGAGTGCTGTGGATGCTCAGTCGTTGAGTACATTCAAGACTAAGATTGACAGATTTTTGGACACTAAAGGAACCAAGGGATATGGGAAAGTAGAATTAAAGTAGAAGTTCAGCTATGATTTTATTGAATGGTGGAGCAGGCTTGAAGGGCCTTATAGCCTACTGCTGCTCCTATTTCTTATGATCTTAACCTAAGGGGTGTGATTGCCTCCTGGGTCAAAGTGTCCAGGTAACTTTTCCCCTTCCTTGATGCATCGCAATGTCTGCACCTCGGACTCAGCTGAACAACTCTGAGCCAAAGTTCCTTGAGTTGAAGACACTTCCTGCAGATGTGGTTGCCTGGGATAAAGCTGCTCTTCACAAATTCCCAGTTACGGCACACCACTTGCACTGCCATTTCTATCTAAACTTGTTTTATTTATGTACTTAAAATTTTAATGTAATTAATTCACTTGGTTTAGTTTTAGTTATTTTTTAAACTAATTAATTTATCTAGTTTAAGTTATTAATTTAATAAAGTATTAGCAAGTTACAGGTTTCTAGTTTAAACCACTCCCCTAGCTTAGAGAGCAAAAAAATGTATTACTCGCAACCTGTCACCAACCTGCTGTCCTTTGATGTCACTCTTTCAAATTTCTGCCTGTGTTTGAGTTGGTCTCAGTTTATATCCCCGCTCTGCTCTCGGTCACTGGTCCCTCTCCTTTATATCCCCGCTCTGCTCTCGGTCACTGGTCCCTCTCCTTTATATCCCCGTCCTGCTCTCGGTCACTGGTCCCTCTCCTTTATATCCCCGCTCTGCTCTCGGTCACTGGTCCCTCTCCTTTATATCCCCGCTCTGCTCTCGGTCACTGGTCCCTCTCCTTTATATCCCCGTCCTGCTCTCGGTCACTGGTCCCTCTCCTTTATATCCCCGCTCTGCTCTCGGTCACTGGTCCCTCTCCTTTATATCCCTGCTCTGTTCTCGGTCACTGATCCCTCTCCTTTATATCCCCGCTCTGCTCTCGGTCACTGATCCCTCTCCTTTATATCCCCGCTCTGCTCTCGGTCATTGGTCCCTCTCCTTTATATCCCCACTCTGCTCTCGGTCACTGGTCCCTCTCCTTGATATCCCCGCTCTGCTCTTGGTCACTGGTCCCACTCCTTTATATCCCCGCTCTGTTCTCAGTCTCTGGTCCCTCTCCTTTATATCCCCTATCTGTTCTCAGTCTCTGGTCCCTCTCTTTTATATCCCTGCTCTGCTCTCGGTCACTGGTCCCTCTCCTTTATATCCCCACTCTGCTCTCGGTCACTGGTCCCTCTCCTTTATATCCCCACTCTGCTCTCGGTCACTGGTCCCTCTCCTTTATATCCCTGCTCTGTTCTCGGTCACTGATCCCTCTCCTTTATATCCCCGCTCTGCTCTCGGTCATTGGTCCCTCTCCTTTATGTGCCCGCTCTGTTCTCAGTCACTGGTCCCACTCCTTTATATCCCCGCTCTGCTCTCGGTCACTGATCCCACTCCTTTTGCTCTCGGGCCTCCGTTCCTGCTCCTTTTATCCCCAATAACAACTAATAACCGCAATAACCACTAAAAACACTAACCAATGAACTAAATACTTACTGACTTACCCTCAATGCTTCTCCTCGTCTTGTGACGTTCGTTTTGACTTTTTCTTGATTTTTGATTCCTTGTGCGGCTCCCTTTATGCTCCGCTCAGTCTCAGTCTATAGTTCTTTGGTTCAAATCACTTAGTACCTCCTTCACCCTCTGCACCTAATTCCCACACTCACCAAATTCCAAGTTGAATGTCCTCACTCTGTTCGCGCTTCACTCCGATACAGGTTCACTCTCTGTCTTTCCCAACCTGGTTTGGAAAACCCTGGTTTGCTACACATCCAACTTGCAATGCCCATGGATTGTGGGTGTGTTTTAGAAATGGTGTCAGCAATACTCCACCAGACATAAATGACCTGGCAGTGCAGGACCCCTATTAACATTTTGATATTGGGCTCCCTCCGCTTCCAGGCGAGAGCACCGGATGCCTGTTATGAGGCCCACCTGAAGATCGCATAGGTTGGACCTCTCATGAGATCTCAGCAGGATGCAAGTCGAGTTGGTTTCCATGTTGCAGCAGCTCCATTCCCGCCAGGAAATGAGGCAGACAACAGATGCAACAATGGCTGATGACACCTCTGCACAAGTCCCGTATCTCAGCAGAGCGCATTTACAATTAGGTACATTTGTGTATCAGGCCCTTATTGAACAGGTACTTGAGGTGCTTCAGACCAATTAGAGGGAGAGTGGGGTCTGACAATATACCCCAGTGAAAATCTGCGAAGTTATATATACAACATTAACATGGATGGAAGCTTCATTATAGGTTTGGATGGGGAGCACCTGCAAATGGGTAAAAGACCAGGAAAATTTTATTGTACCACCAGCAGCAGACCAGCCACTGCACCCAGGGCGACATGTTTATGAGGGTCTTATTGCCTCTGGAACTATTATTATCCATTGGACATATTTATTGTTATGGAACTGCCGGTTGCTTAACTTGTTTAGCCTTTGCTAAGAACTGCATAATTTTATGGCGTAAATAAATCCTTAATACATTAAATAGCTGTGCTTTAAGATAATGTTATTTTTTTCAATTAACATGAATTGGCATTTGGTATATTGTTCAGTACTGAGTTGAGGTGATTTTCTCTAGGGTGACCCTAGCGAAATATTCTTGCCACAGATAAAAAATATATTTTGACAGTAATATGCTAATTTTGACTTTTGAACCCCCCCTCCACAAGCTGCCTTATCTGCCAATAATTATGTGGACATGCATGTAATACCCCTATACCACATCTGACAGGTTCTTCTTGTGAAGTGATATAAAGAGATTTTTTCAAAAAAAAATTCAAATTGTTTAGACTTGAATTGACTTTAGCCCATCAAACATAAACTGAGATACAAACTCTTTTGTTTTTGGAACCAGAGTCTTGGAGATTAACACTTGGCTGATTGCCATGTTTTTCAGCAGACACAGACTGGTATTTCTTAGTGAGTGGCAAATTGTATTTTTTTTCCCAAAAATCCATATCGTGCTGAGTTAGCCACTCAGTTGACCCTATTGAAACAATCAATTTGGGGGAGGAGGAGTTTTAATTTTAAGTTTTGTACCATGTTTCTCTACTCCAAAACAACATTACAGATGTGATCATCACATCTTGTTTCATTGAATGCGAACGTAAAGCTGAATTAGCTCCTTGTAAATCACATGAATAATTTAAACAACTTAGAATATTCATTGCCCTTGAGATCAATAATAACATTGTGCATAATATCAATTGTAATAAATCTTTACTGGAGTCTTTCATACTTTCTATAGGTTTAGTTACTGGAAATTTCTTTCTTAAAGTTGGAACTACCACCATTCAGGGTGCCAAATCTCTTCACACTTTGAACTGCAACTTTTTAAAATAATTGTTTTTGAGTATAATTGCTTCATCAGCTGAACTTACAACATTTAACAATGAACCAGATCTGTTTCATATGCCTGTCTTCATGTAGATTTTCAGCTGCAAATCACATCAGCACTAGGGTTCACTCAGTAATAATTTAAATGGAAACACAATGAATATTTAAACATTGTTCCCTTGCTGATACTAACTCACACAGCCAGAACACTTCTCTTGAAAAGTCTGAGTCACATTAATGCTGATGAGCAAAGGTTTTCCAAATATATGACAGATGGGGCAGTTACAGAAAATGGAATAAAGTAAGTTTGAGATAACTTCGAACAGCCTATTATTTGTCTAATGTAAAACCTGATGGTCAAGACAATGGGTGGATTTTGCTGTGAAAATAACAGTGAGGCTAACAGCGCTCACTGTTATTAATGCGCACATCGGACAGCAACTTCTGGCGAGCGCACATGCGCAGTTAAATGTGAAAATCCAGAAATTGCTGTCCGAGATGCGCTGCTCCTCCATAAACTGCGCGAAAATAGCATCTCGCCACCTGGCTCCCCCTTCAAATATATTGAATGGCGTGATGTTCCTGTACTGACATTGTAGATACGGACTAAACTCGCTACAAAAAGTTCGGGCTTGTCCATTCCAGTTTAAGTACCCTTTTAACGGCATGATAAGTCTTAATTACTGCCAAACAACCTTTCTGGCACTGAAAATTTACTTTTGCAAGTGTGGAGTCTCATTCCTTCAGCTTTTAATTATTGTTGGAGATTTAAAAAAACAATTAAATTTTTTTTTTACTTTTTATTTCTGTCTCTTTTAATCCAGTCTTTCTTTCCCTCTTTATTTTGCTTTCTGTACCTGATTCGACATTGAATTCACTGTTCTAACTTACACTTCCTGGTTCAGACTCTGTGCTGCGTATTAACAATTCTTCAATCTGACTGGTTAAAGAAATACACAGTTGTTTGCCCTGTTCACACAGGTCCCAGATATAATGTAGAGGTTGCTGCGCTGTTGGATGTTGGGCAGACAGCAACTTGCCATGCAAAAACAAAAATCCCATAGCAAGTCTATGGGCAAATGCAAGTTTAATGAACGGCTGGTGCCATTTGTTCACCACTCACAACAAAATCTGACCCAATAGCTCAAAGGAAAATATCCTTGGAATTGCATTAGAGCAGATTAGCTAGAGGCTCATGTTTCCAGCTCTACAAAATCATTCAGACTTTGAAAAATATTGAGACGAATTACTGACTAACTTGTAAACATTCCTGTGGCATACATTTTACAAACATATATGACAAAGTACATATTACTAAAGCTACATTCAAAAGCACTCATTGAAATCATAATGCACATAATTTTATTAAAACATTTCTTGTGTTAATTAGCTTGAATAAGAAATGGAAGAAAATATAATACATAAACCTAACTGAAATTAAATTTAGCAACTAATTGAGGAGATTCAGCTCTGACATAGAATGATGAAAATTTTAAATACAGGTAACAAATATAGAAAGAAATACTATCCCGATATAGACAGGGCAACAGCAACTCACATTATATAGTGTCTTTCACATCAAAGCCTATCCCAAGGGCATTGACCACTTAAAAATGAGGAAGATGTGTTTTTTTTAATTCATTCTTGGGATATAAGCATCGCTGGCAAGGCCAGCATTTGTTGCCCATCCCTAGTTGTCCTTGAGAAGGTGGCAGTGAACCTCCTCTTGAATCACTGCAGTCCATGTATTAAAAGTGCTCCCACAATGCTGACAATTGTAAACAATTTTACAACACCAAGTTATAGTCCAGCAATTTTATTTTAAATTCACAAGCTTTCGGAGGCTTCCTCCTTCCTCAGGTGAACGATGTGGAAATGAAATCCTCGAGGATTTCATTTCCACATCGTTCACCTGAGGAAGGAGGTAGCCTCCGAAAGCTTGTGAATTTAAAATAAAATTGCTGGACTATAACTTGGTGTTGTAAAATTGTTTACAATTGTCAACCCCAGTCCATCACCGGTATCGCCACAACAATGCTGATAGGTAGGGAGTTCCAGGACTTTGACCCTGCGACGATGAAGGAATGGTTGATATATGTCCAAGTCGGGATGGTGTGTGGTTTGGAGGTGATGGTGTTCTTACGCACCTGCTGCCCTTGTCCTTCTAGGTGGTGGAGGTCGCGGGTTTGGGAGGTGCTGCCGAAGAAGCCTTGGCGATTTGCTGCAGTGCATCCTGTGGATAATACACACTGCAGTCACCGTGCACCGATGGTGGAGGGAGTGGATGTTTAAGGTGGTGGATGAGCTGCCGATCAAGCGGACTGCTTTTTGATGAAATATTAAGTAACCCAGCACTTTGTGTGAATATTAATATTTTCTATATGTAAGTTACAAAGGCATATATTGATATGTTCATAAGTAAAGCCTAGAAAATTTCAACCTCTCATCCATCAATTTTTCAGCAGGAGTGGGAAATGGGTTGGGGATCAATTCAGCCAGGTCTCGCCCATTTTTACAGTCATCCCATTTCCCACTGGGTAGCATCCAATACGTCCACCAATCAAAGTGTGAGCATATCATAATAATGTTTGAAACAGGGAAATACTTAATTTGATATACTCTCCATCATTTGCGCCATAGCAATTTGAGATGCAAAATACCCTGTTTGTCCCTAGCATCCAGCATTGCTATGCACAGCTTTTTCTAACCTACCTTAAGTCCATTTGCTGTAACTGGCCTACCTGTCGTGTAGCCATCTTAGATTTAGAAAACCTTTGCTCAGCTGCATTAATATTTAAAAGGCCAAAAAGCACAGACTGTTACGTTTATCCGCTGTAGACATAAGATATTTTTGGATCCTTAATGGCAAAAAATCAAAACTTTTGACTGAATTGAATTGTCAAGATTTGTTAAATACATTCCAATAACATCCCAATGGAAAACTTTTAAAACTGAATATAAACAAATTAGTGACATGGATGAAGTACTTTTGAAATAATTCCCGTGTGCCAGGCGAATTTTTGAGATTTTGGAAGCTGTCTTTAGCAGGATGCATAGTGGCTGCTAAAAAAGGATTATTCTTTAATACAAAAATAAGAACCCTTTTGAAAACACCACTGTTAATAAAGTGGGAGTTTTGGTTGAGTTGAGAAAGTTTAGAAATTTAAACCAGACATAAGGGATTGGCGTATCAGAACTATACATACTTAGAAAGATATGACCGAACCTTGAACATCAAAGTGATGGGACAGTCTCCAAATACACTAATACAAAAGGTTGTTTTTTTGGCGTCATAACTGAATGTAGGCCTTTGAGCAACTCATGGAGTTGTGGTGAAAAAAATATTTTTCAATCAGTATAATACTACTACTGGGATTCTAAAGATTATCCTGGGTACACTTGACTTCAATCTGTGGTTATTTATGAGGTCAGACAAAAAAAAGTAAGCTGTTTAAATCTCTGCAATCCAGACAGGTCCCTTTGGAGAACATAGAAGAAGCATCTAACATATGGTTTACCTCGGGTGGCACTACATTTTCTATTTCTCATTTGTTTTCATTGATGTCTTTATCAAGGACCAATTGTTTTGGGTCTGCAATACTGGCATGGTGAGTGAAGTGGGTACAGATGGGTTGTCCGATTGAGGCATGAGTTTTGAATAATTGCTCCCATTTTCCAAAGCTCATATCTTTGTGTGCACTTTGTATGCAAAGAAACTGAATGAAAATAGGAACATTGGTGTGGCAAATCGATTTTGAAAAGTGCTTTAATATTCTATGTTAGGATATTTAGAGAATGTCATTCCTGTTGGTGACAATGGAAGACTCAGAATAATAGGGAAATTCTTTACTAAAAGTTAAATGTTACCTTCCATCCTTTTTGTTTGTCAAATATTTGATATGTCACAAATGTATTTGAAAATCCATACATTCTGCTGCAAGTGGATTACTTTTTCTCACCAAACACACGAACAGAGGTATAATTTCTAAGTGGAGCCCATGTACGACTTGCTCACTTTTTGTGTATTTTGCAGTGTAAAACATGACCTGAAATATAGTGCTGCTTCCCTGGAATGATAAGCTGCCTTTATTAGAAGTTACTATTGCTTTACTATTTCAAATAACAAGAAAGCCACCCAAGATAACTTGGTTAATTTCAAATATTAGGCAAGCACACCAAAGTGGTTCCTTTTGCAAAATAAATACAGATTATAGAATACATTATAATGTTACATAAAGATTGTTACTATTTACAGAAACAGTATTATATAGTAGCATGTTAACTTATAACACCAACAGAGATAGGATATTAGGGCAGATTCTCAGTCTGGGCCAAAAAATGGCCCATGCTCCTAGCACTCACGGGAACACCTGCACAAGTTGCATGGTAGGACGGCCGTGCCAGATTCTGCTAATGTAAAATATTTCCTAAGCTCGCTGCATGTTTTTTATAGGTGCAGGGAGTGCTGAGGCACCGGAGGGGAGAGGGAGGACAGGAAATCCAAAGCGCAACAGCTCTTAAAGGGACTGCCTTATTTAAAGGAAGAAAAACCCTGTTTGGTGGAGGTTGACTTATGTGTAAAGAAGATAACTGGAAAAGCTGCAAGAACAGCCCTATTCATTAAAGAAAGCCTAGAGATCCTGCTACAGGAAATGGCACTGATGAAAGTGACCATATTTGGGACAGACAGTAACACTCTTAATAGAGAAATTGTTCCACAGGCATGAGACAAGGTGATAAGAAGAGTGAATGCAATCTCCCGCATCTATACATTGTGGGAGCAAATGCGCAAAGAGTTCTCAGGACTGAGGCAGTGAGCCAAGCTAGCCTTCAATAAATGCTGCCCATTCCAATGAATGTTTGTACTATGCATGGCATCAAACAATCAGACTACATTATTGTGTCACTTCAGCCTGCAAAGCATTGGTCCAACCCTCAGATCTTGCACTTCTCACTATCATCTCAGTGAAGCTGCAGCTCTAATTTGATGCCAAGCAAAGGCAAAGGCTTTCTTTCACTCAGAACTGTTGCATGTTTGTTTACCGTGGCTCCTCAAATTACTTGTATATTCTCCATTTGCTCTCACACCAAGTAAAATGTAGGCTGGCCATAATAATGATAATGTAAAACAAATTGTGGTTGATCTGGTTTTGTGGGAGAAGGGAGAAGTTTTTATAAGAAGACACACACTGGAGGCAGATCCACTTAATCCATGTCAATTCAGCTGACTGGAAAACAAGCCATTGAAGGAATGGTTGAGAGAGAGCTTGGTGGCTTGATGCCAGACTGCCAAGACAAGGCCTTATTTCAACTTTCTCTTCTTGCTAACATTTTACATTCAATGAATGACCAACAGGCTGCCACACCTGCCCCTCTATTGCTAGAATGGTTTACTCCGTACACAGTCATTGACTGCATTCCTTATGTTGATACTTGTTCCATTTATTTTGTGTAGCAATAGAACCATAGAACCATAGAAAAGATACAGCACAGAAGGGGGCCATTCGGCCCATTGTGTCCACACCGGCTCGAAGAACAACCAGGTGCACATTTTAATCCCACCTTCCAGCACCTGGTCCGTAGCCCTGCAGCTTACAGGACTTTAGGTGCAGGTCCAGGTACTTTTTAAAAAGAGTTGAGGGTCCCTGCCTCTACCACCAATTCGGGCAGCGAATTCTAATCTTCCAATCTGGCAGCAGGGAAGAGCAAGAAGCAGCTCCATACGTGAACACCCATCAAGTACTTCAAACCCTGCACATACTAGAACACAATCACCCACTTCAGGGGAATCAGATATGGGGAGTCAAGAGGGAGCAGCTGATGAAGCATTGAGTACAATTGAGAAGGAGCAAATGGAGGGGTTGCAGCAGATGAGCAGCAACAGAAGGGAAAGATAGTTCAGAACAAACAAACAGCTTCCATGTGACCTATAGATTGAAAAACCTTACCGCTTGAACTGATTAACTCAGACACGCTCTTCATTCAGTCCTTTCAGAATCTTCAGAGCTCTCTGCACGGAATAGGGGGAAACATATTGCCATCTTTTTCAACATCTAGGTAGACATGCGTAAGTAGTTGCAACTGCGTGGGATTTAGCAATTTCTGGGACACCTGCAGGTGTGCTGCAGATGACTAAAGCACAAATGTAATTGCCTTTCCTCCTTCTGCTTGAATTCCTCTTCCTCCTCCAAATCCAGGGAAGCCATTGTCAGATCTAATGGAATGCCCTTTCTGAGTACTTTGCTTGCAGATGTGGTTCGTAAATGTTGACAGCAAGAATGCTGCTGATCAAGGAGCAGAAACAATAAATATACTCGATAAAAGGGATATCAAAATCAACACAAAAATTTTTCAATTATATTAGGAAAAAGAGGGTGGTCAAGAGCAATGTGGGCCCCTTAAAAACTGGTAATGGTGATATTGTAAATGAAAATAAGGAAATGGCGGACATGTTAAATAATTATTTTGTGTCAGTATTTACAGTAGAGGAAGAAGATAGCATGCCAGACACCCCAAGGAAACTAATTTTGAATCAGGAACGGTGACTCACCATAATTAACGTAAGCAAGTTAATAGTAATGAAGAAAATAATGGCACTGAAGTGTGACAAATCCCCAGGACCAGATGGTTTCCATCCCAGGGTTTTAAAGGAAGTAGGTGAGAACATTGCGGAAGCCCGAACTATAATCTTCCAAAGTTCTCTCGATTCAGAAACGGTTCCTTTAGATTGGAAAATTGTACATGTCACTCCACTATTTAAGAGAGGTGGGAAAGGGAAACCAGGGAATTATAGACCAGTTAGCCCAACATCTGTTGTCAGGAAATTACTAGAGTCTATAATTAAGGATAGAGTGACTGAACTCCTTGAAAACTTTCAGCTGATGAGAGAGATTTATAGAGGGTAGGTCATGCCTGTCGAACCTGATTGAATTTTTTGAAGAGGTGACTAAAGTAGTGGAGAGAGGACTGTCAATAGATGTTGTTTATATGGACTTCCAGAAGGCATTCGATAAAGTCTCTCATAAAGGGCTGTTAGCTAAAGTTAAGCTCATGGAATTGAGGGCAAATTATGGACCTGGTTAGGAAATTGGCTGAGCGACAGGAGACAGAAAGTAGGGACAATGGGCAGGTACTCAAATTGGCAGAATGTGACTAGTGGTTTCCCACAGGGATCTGTGTTGGAGCCTGAACTAGTCACTGTATTTATTAATGACAGAAGATGGGATAGAGAGCCACATATCCAAGTTTACCGATAACACAAAGATATGTAGCATTGCAAGCAATGTAGATGGAAGCATAAAATTACAGAGAGATGTTAAGCCTTTCCACCATCTACAAGGCACAAGTCAGGAGTGTGATGGAATACTCTCCACTTGCCTGGATGAGTGCAGCTCCAACAACACTCAAGAAGCTCGACACCATCCAGGACAAAGCAGCCCGCTTGATTGGCACCCCATCCACCACCCTAAACATTCACTCCCTTCACCACCAGCGCATAGTGGCTGTAGTGTGTACCATCCACAGGATGCACTGCAGCAACTTGCCAAGGCTTCTTCAACAGCACCTCCCAAACCCGCGACCTCTACCACCTAGAAGGACGAGAGCAGCAGGTACATGTGAACAACACCACCTGCACGTTCCCCTCCAAGTCACATACCATCCCGACTTGAAAATATATCGCCGTTCCTTCATCGTCGGTGGGTCAAAATCCTGGAACTCCAATCCTAACAGCACTGTGGGAGAACTTTCACCACACGGACTGCAGCAGTTCAAGAAGGCAGCTCACCCCACCTTCTCAAGGGCAATTAGGGATGGGCAATAAATGCCGGCCTCGCCAGCGACGCCCAGATCCCATGAACGAATATAAAAAAGATTAAGTGAATGGGCAAAACTGTGGCAAATGGATTTCGTTATTGGCAAGTGTGAGGTCATCCACTTTATACCTAAAAAGGATAGATCAGTGTACTTTCTGAATGGTGAAAAGCTCAAAACAGTGGAGGTCCAAAGAGACTTAGGGGAGATCATTAAAATGCCATGTGCAGCAACAGTACATAATCAAAAATGCTAATTGAATGGTGGCTTTAAACCTAGAGGACTAGAATACAAGGGGGTAGAGGTTATGCTACAACTATACTAAACCCTGGTTAGACCACACCTGGAGTACTGTGTTCAGTTCTGGGCACCGTACCTTAGGAAGGATATATTGGCCTTGGAGAGAGTGCAGCATAGATTTACTAGAATGATACCAGGCCTACAAGGATTAAATTATGAGAAGAGATTACACAAACTAGGGTTGCATTCCCTGGAATTTAAAAGATTAAGGGGTGATTTGATCGATATTATCATGATATTAAGGGGAACTGATAGGGTAGATAGAGGGAAAATATTTCAGCTGGTTGGGGAGTCTAGGACTAGGGGATATAGCCTAAAAATTAGAGCCAGGGCTTTCAGGAGTTTAGTTAGGAAACTCTTCTACATGCAAAGGTGATAGAAGTTTGGAACTCTCTTCAGCAAACAGCGGCTGATGCTAGCTGAATTGTTAATTTTAAATCTGAGATTGATAGAATTTTGTTAACCAACCATATTAAGAGATATTGGGCTATTAGGTCACAGATCAGTCATGATCTCATTGAATGGCGGAACAGGCTCGAAGGGCTAAATGGCCTACTCCTGTTCATATGTTCCTATGTACATTGTACAAAGTACATTTTGGCAAGTCAAAAACAGCAGTTTACAATTCAAATCTCCAAAAGGCAAAGGACAACCTAACTTTAAGTGGTGGAGTTCTGAATTGTTTTATGTGGGTGTTCAGCAAATGTGAAGCTGCACTGCAGGAGACCATCGGGAGATTGTCGTGGGATAACTTTGCATTGATTCAAATTTTTTTTAGCCTGTAATGAGGCCAGCACACAGTTTGTGTGGTCTCAAAAACTTCTTCAGAAGGATCAGATGTTCAGCACTGAGTGTGATAAGTTCTAGGTGTTCTCATGTGTTCTAGGTAGGTGATACTCCCTGAGCATGACCTTAGGGAATCAGTCCTATTATCTCTATGATTGCAATGTGTCCTTCAGAATAGGCAGATAATAGGGCAATAGAAATGAATGTAAGCATTTCAGTGTGTTCCTCCCAAAAGCATTGTGCAATCAAAATGTCAGAAACATATTTATGGAAATGTACATTTCATAAAACAATGGCTTCATAAAATATATTTTTGAATATACAGCTACATGTAACAAAAAATCATCTTAAATATGGATCGATCATGGTAAATATATCACTGTATTAAATCTTTTAAGGTTCCTGTGTCAGTAATATCGATTTAATTTTTTTAAATGTTTTACTCATTATAGAGTACCTGACAAAGCAATACAATGCCCAATTTTGCTTAACAATCAGGTTTTCATAAAATTAATTTTCATTAAATCACTCATGGAGTATGCAGTTTTCCTACTAATGGCATAACTGAATACTTTCATCATTAGGAACAAATAAAACCAAACTGCTATCAGACGTGTCTAACACACTTGATTTAGAGAATATTAACATGTAACCCAAGCAGAAGTCAATGGTACAAAGATCATGTATAGATGCTTTATTTAAGTACAGGTTACAAACAAATTAATTATGTAAAATCCAATCCAATGAAATTTACAGGGCTATGGGGAAAGAGCAGGAGAGTGAGACTAATTGGAGAGCTCTTTCAAAGAGTCAGCACAGGCACAATGGGCCGAATGGCCTCCTTCTGTGCTGTACCATACTATGATGCTATGATCAAACAGTGCTGCTTCAACATGATGGTGGCCTTTGGTAACACGCAGTATTGGACTTGGACATCTGGAACATAAGGTAGCTGGTACATTACAAGCTGGATGACATAGATCCATCCACTTTCCTAAAGGCAAATATCTAACATTTAACCATTGAAGAAACTTAAAGGCTTGGAATGACAAGGGCTGAAAGATGTTATCAGTAGGCTGGATACGTGACAACATGCTCATATATCCATGCTTCAGGGCTGTGGTCAAGAGGAAGGTGACAATGTGCTCATGTATTTTATAATGAATATTTTACGCTGCACATCATACTCCATGCAAAGAGTTCCTGTTATCTTCCTAGCAAGAGCTCAAACTCTAGCTTGTCAGTTGTCTAATGACATTTTGGGGGAGGGGTAAGATAAGTGGGGTCTCTTTGGGGTTGAATTGGCTCAATGATAACAACCTGGCGATGGAAGGGTGGAATGAGTTCACCTTCTGTGGCAGGCTCAATAATTCAAGATGTAAAGTAGGCTGCTCTGCAGTTCTCAGAACACTGTAAATAATTGACCAGCTAATCTGGCTTAGTGGTTGGACCAGGAAGGGTAAATCTGTCACCGGGAGCTGGAGTTCATTCTGTCCAGCTCCAGATAACCTCATGAGTCAATGCCCTAATAACTGTGGTAGTACTAGCTGAATAAGCAGTGGGAAGTTTACCAGTGCTCTGCCCTGATAATCTGTGTAGCTTTAATTGGTTAAACTTCAGCAGTACATCTGCGTGCACTTGGGGGATCCCTAACCTTTGGCTCTTACCAACCTGTGCCTAAGATCTTTGGATTTAGATAAATGGGGTGTGTCCCTGCAGCAATAAAAAGTGCACTCCATATAGGGCAACAAAAAGTGTTGCTGTATGGATTTCTTGATAGCTTGGTTTGGAAACTTTTACGTTGGTGATGGGTTTCCATGCATGTCAAACACCCAGCTGACCAAAAAAAATACATGCGTCAAAACATTTCACACAATGAAATAATTTTGAGTGCAGTGACTGTTGCTAAGTGTGCAAATTTTAATCTGGTCTAGCAAGAGGCGCTGTTCTGTGATTGGGACTGAGACACATTGTTGGGCAGAGTAGAGGCAGTTTTACCTGATCTGGAAATGTTCAATGCTGAGATTATAGCACTGATTTTGACATAACCCGCCCAGAGAGAATAGGGTGGGTTTGGGTCAGATACCCGTTTTACACCCCGCCTAATTTTATGTTCCAGTGACTTCAAAGGAGCGGAAAATCGAGCAGGGTATAAAACGAGGGCCCGACCCGAACTCGATTCGTTCCCCTCTTGGAGAGTTAGGTTAAAATCAGTGCTGCAACCTCCCTGAAATTGAAAGTGTTTCATTCCCCAACACTAACATACCTCAGATAGAGTGGAGCAGCAGAGAGAAAAGTAAGTCTTGAATCAGCCCAGGGGAAAGAAATGTGTTTGGATTTGCCATTGTTGAGGAAAACATTTGTTGAAAAAGATTCCTGAAAGGAAGCTTAGCTTGGAAGATTCAATTGTGAAAGCACAGAGTAAACAAAGGAGTCTACATGACCACGAAAGCTTGAAAAGAAATTTGAACAGTTTGGGCTTTGAAGTATGAACTTTAGGGCAATCGCTTGTGCTAATTTATTGTAGGATAGAGGTAATAGATTTAAGTCTCAAATATTTCCAGTGACAGTAACCATCTTTCCATGTATTTCACTATGAAAAAGATAACTCTACCATTATTAATTTCATTAGGTCATTGGCTTCTGTAATGGGGGAGGGAAATAGGTCTTTTTTTTGTAATAGTTTGAATTGGCAATACTGGGATGGTGAAAGAACATACTGTATAGTGCAGTGATGCGATATGTTGAGACCTAAGGCTTTTTAAATGATTTTAGATGATAATGATGAGTTCAAAGTTCAGCTTTCCCTAATATTCATAATTCATCTTTCCTTTGTTGCTTTTACTTTATATGGGAAATATAATTCCAATAGATATTTGTTAATTTGACAGGTATGAATGGTAATATCTCTTGAAACATTCCCCCTTTGATTACAGTGAAGACAACTATATATTTTATTTATCTCTCATTTTAGCTCTCATCAGTCTGTCTGGGTACAGCTATTGTTCCTCACTGGTAAGGTGCAAACTCCTAGATGGGGCAGGATGATTCAGTGTTGCAAGATTAGAACTTGGTAAATCTGAAAGTCTAATCCAACGGACAGATAATAGATTGTATCAAAGGAAAAGAAAATCTCTCCGTTAGGGTCTCAGTACATATATACACCAGCAAGTGTCAGTGACCTAGAGGAAGTTATTTGGATCAAATAATTAGTTAGTCCTCTTGAATTTTTTTGACAATAGCCTCAATGGACATCTACCGCTGTTTAACAAATAGTTGTTTATGTTCCAAAATCCTAAATGAATTAAAATTAAGGATGGAAAATCCTGCAGGCCTTTCTGAGCTCCATGCCTGAATTCCTAATAATAAAAACAGAAAATGCTGGAAAAGCTCAGCAAGTGAAGCAGCATCTGTGGAGAAAGAAATAGAGTTAACGTTTCAGGTCGAAGACCTTTTGTCAGAACTGGAAGATGTTAAAGAGTTAACAGTTTTTAAGCAAGTACAGAGCCAGGGAAAGGTAGGGGAGGAAAGAACAAAAGGGAAGGTCTGTGATAGGGTAGAGTGCAGGAGTGATTAAATGACAAAAGGGATGATGGTGCAAGGCAAGGAGGGTGGTAATGGGACAGGTTAAGAAACAAAAGATGGGTCTAGAGGAGCTGGAAATCAGCAGAACCATAACCAGCAGCTTCAGTCCAACAAAAAAAAACGGGAGCAGTGGTTATGATCTGAAGTTATTGAAACCAATGTTGAGTCTGGAAGGTTGTAAAGTGCCTAATTGAAAGATGAGGTGCTGTTCCTTGAGCTAATCCATGGCCTATGAGGTACATAGAAGCCTGATTGCCATTTTTGGACTGAGCTGGGCAGAGTGCGCTCTCCGGCCAGCATCAGCTTACAGGCAAGACAGAGGGTCAGAGGGATCTTGGTGTGCAAGTTCACAGATCCCTGAAGGCGGCGGAACAGGTAGATAAGGTGGTAAAGAAGGCATATGGGATACTTGCCTTTATTAGCCGAGGCATAGAATATAAGGGCAAGGAGGTTATGATGGAGCTGTATAAAACACTGGTTAGGCCACAGCTGGAGTACTGTGTGCAGTTCTGGTCGGCACACTACAGGAAGGATGTGATCGCTTTGGAGAGGGTGCAGAGGAGATTCACCAGGATGTTACCAGGGCTGGAGCGCTTCAGCTATGAAGAGAGACTGGGATGATTGGGTTTGTTTTCCTTGGAGCAGAGGAGGCTGAGGGGGGACATGATTGAGGTGTACAAAATTATGAGGGGCACAGATAGGATAGATACTAAGGAGCTTTTTCCCTTAGTTGAGGGTTCTATAACAAGGGGACATAGATTCAAGGTAAAAGGCGGGAGGTTTAGAGGGGATTTGAGAAAGAACTTTTTCACCCAGAGGGTGGTTGGAGTCTGGAACTCACTGCCTGAGAGGGTTGTGGAGGCAGGAACCCTCACAACATTCAAGAAGCATTTGGATGAGCACTTGAAATGCCATAGCATACAAGGCTACGGACCAAATGCTGGAATATGGGATTAGAGTAGACAGGGCTTGATGGCCGGCGCGGACACGATGGGCCGAAGGGCCTCTATCCGTGCTGTATGACTCTATGACTCTATGAGTTCAGCTGAAGAGGATCCTGAAGGTGAGTTCCTCTTCATTTTTGCGAGGCTTTTTCAAATTTAAATAAACCCAGCCAAGGCTGCTGCTGTTCCATCTTGCTTCTTCTGCACATTTGGGGTGCCCACCTCCAAGAGCTTAACTTTCTCTGGCCTGGAGACTGGCCGGAATGTCTGATAATGAGGTGGCCTGAGGCTGACGTGCTATCCCAGGGTCGGTGCAAATAAGGCCCGGTCCTCAAAATTTACCAGGTCTCCCGACGTGACTACCGGGTAGCCGGAAGACACAGTCCACCAGCCAACCTGCCGCCCAGATTCTGCTCTGGTGCAAAATCCACCCTGATGAGTGGGTTATGTAAGATGTGCTTTTCAAGTGTCTGAGATCATCAGAAAACTTTTTACTCAGTTTCTGCAGTGTCCAAAATTAGCGAGCCATTCGTAAGTTTGCATGAAGATAATACTAAAAAAGCCTGTCATTTGGTTCTCTTCACTTAAGTTCAGCACTGAGCTCCTAAATTTTTCCAACTCACTGTTCATGATGAGCTAATTCTTTTCAGAATATACAGAAAGTAATGTAGATAAGAAAATGCTCATATTCTGATGTTCCTTGTCGACTTTGCTTCTTTAAAGACAGAGTACAGTACTGCCATGGTGCACTTTATCTAAAATCATTGTTGAGAAACTGTGAAAGTTGACTGCTCAGGTAACCTCAGTTATCCCCCTTATGAAGTTGCAAGCTATTCTTGGGAAGACATAAGTCCATGAATAGTTTTTGATGTACTTTGTTAAGAGATATACTGATTTAAGTAAACATTTCTCCTGCAGTTATTCCCCTAGGCCAACTTCAGTAATCATCCTATATACCTTTACAGGCTCATCTTAAACATACCAAGCACAATAAGGTTGAATTATGCACTTGAAACCGAATGGTCTATAAAATTGCTAAATTTAATTTCATACACTACATAAAAAGTAAATGGTATGGAATAATTTTACTGATGCTTTTACATGTGCAAGTATTTTCTCTGCAAATTTAACTACAGCTGCATCATGATGAAACATCATGCCATGTTTTGTTAGCATAATTAGAAATACTGGTTTGCCACAAACTGTTTTACCATCTGCCATTCATTTTGTTAAATGCTTCCACAGCTGCATCAAGATCATTCTACAGCCCCAGATTCCACTGAGCTGTGAAATTGGAATTGCAAACAGAAATATAAAACTTCCATCAATTTTCTTAAGTCAAAATGAGAACAATGGAATGAGTGAAAGAAATACCGCACCTTGTTATTCTTGTAAGAACTAGGAAAGATACAAAGTGCTTTTTGATGGGATCATGCAAATAATGTTGGTGGCGAGGTAGATAAGGTTCAGAGGAAGTACAGCAGCTGAATGAAGTCCAGCAATTAGCTATTATTTTGCTGCTTTTGCTCCAAAAACGATTTGCTAGTGAATGGCATGCATACACACATACTGGAGGAACATTATAGATTATTAGAAGTTGCTAATGAAACCTGAAACAGGTTTCTAACTCAAAATGTGTTTCTAAAGCTTTTTATTTAAAGTTTATTTACAATTCTTTAAAAAAGAACCCTATAGTCCAATACAAACTATAATTAATTGCTAACATTATGAAGACCAATGTTTTTAGATTTACATGCACCGAACATGTAAAATTCTTACAAGAAATGGAACATACGCCTCCCCAAACACACACACATGAAAATAAACCTCCCCATATAAACACATATATGAAAATAAGCCACCCCCATATAGACACACACATGAAAATAAGCCTCCCCCATATAAACACACATATGAAAATAAGCCACCCCCATATAGACACACACATGAAAATAAGCCTCCCCCATATAAACACACATATGAAAATAAGCCTCCCCCATATAAACACACATATGAAAATAAGCCTCCCTATATAAACACACATTAAAACAAGCCATATACACATATTTAGGAAAATAAGCATTGACCTTCAAACACCGTACAGGAGGGTTAAAAGTGTACTGTCCCTTTCCCAATCAAACTTCAAAACTATTTCATATATTCAAAAGCAACTGCTGAATGATCACTGTGTATCAGACTGATTTAGAAATAGACGCACCAGGAAATAAATAGATTATCTACTGAAGCGCAGTTTAGTGCCAGATGGCACATCCACAAATAACAAAGACAAGAAATTATAGGGGTGAAAGCATTTTTGTAATGCTTCTTGTGCTAATTTTTTCAGACCCAGCATCCTAATATATTTTCATTACAAAGATCAACTGTTTTCTTTGAGTTTCAGTAACATTTAACTAGCTTGATGAAAGGTTCTGGAATTACTAAAATGTCAGTAATTGAAAAGATTTGTGTGCAATAAAAAGAAAGTGCTTCTCCATTCAGCAAGTTTATCTGATGAGTCGCTGAACAATACAGACCAGGAAAGTCCAAGAACTGGTCAGTGCTGAATTAGCTCATCTCTGCATCAGGGGCACTACAATTAGTTTCAGCATTCCCGGGATAGGAAAGGGGAAATTGTGCAGGTTTCCTGCTCTTGACCACTATCCAGTGATCCTTGTTGAAATGATATGCGTATTGATGTTGAATGAAGACCGGATTAGAAAAGAGCTGTAATTCTTCCACGGTTTTGCTTTACTAGTTTGCATCAGTTTTCAGCCTGTCACCGCTCAGCACCTCAGCTCACACACGAAGAACAGGCTTGGACGAGGTAACGGAACCAGTTCCCAGTAAGGAGTAATAATAGGGTAGTAAAGGAGATGGAAAGGCAGAAAATTAGCGGAGATAAGGAACATTTTAAAAAGCAGCAAACGCCTTAAAATCTTCAATATTTCACCACATAAATTTATTGCACAGTAGATGATACTGCATTTTGTATTTCAGAGCTCTAATGATCTGAACTAAAATGGGCAAACATCCAGCTATGAGCACCCCATTCACGATGTGCGTACTTACCCAGAGCATGAAACATATGTCAGGCTCAGGGTGTTAACAGTAGCTGGCTGTTGAACCTCAGAGGGATACATATTTTACTAAATTTGTTTTCAGACACATTGCGGTCCTGTCATCACACCCAGTTTGTCAGTGAAATTACATGTTAAAAATTAAGTTACCATAAAAGAAAAATGAAGTAAGAATAAAAGAAGATTGGCAGATGTATTCAGTTAGAATGAAGACATGAGAAGAGAAAAGCCACATTAATATTACAAAACAAGTGAGAAAACACTCGGACTAACTCAAAACAATAGGTACCCTTAATTATGAGACCATTCACATCGGAACTATGTTTGAGAAAGTGTGTCTGCACTTTAAGTTTAGTTCAATATGGTCAGCTGATGTGGTTTATTTAATTGAGAGAAATATTTCCACTAAACATGTTCTATTATGAAACAACACTAATAAGTTCCAGGCTAACCTTGTTAACAGCAAGTCTGTCTGGAGGAAATGGAACAAGAAGAATTTTGCTTCATGTACAGATTTTCCCATTAATTACAAAGGAACTAAGGATATATTTTCTGCAGAAAATACCAATAGATTCCTTAAATTAGATATTAAAAATTCACTTCCATCATGTAATATAAAATTGAAAGGACATTCATCCAAGTGAGCTCCCTAATGGCTGATGATCAGAAAGATTGTTCTGTAATGTTTATGTTTACTATTCTGTGCTTTTATGGATATTGTCCTATATTTTCCTCTTTGGCAATTATTTTGATAGTTAAGTGCTGATTCAGACTTTTTTTCCTAAATTGAAATTTACATGGGTTTCCTCGAGTGCTCCTTAGGCATCAGCCTTAGCTTAGTGATAGCAATCTCACCTCAGAGTGAGTACTTGTTCGTGAAGTTATGTTGGGGGTGGGGTGGGGTGGGGGAGCTACTCATTGCTCAATACATGTAATGGACTTCCAAATGATGAAAACCCTCGAATCATTCAAGAACCAATTTGGATGCTGCAATGAGAAGACTGTAGGGTTTTGCACCTCTGCCAAAGTTGAATTTCATTCCCTGTTTGCCTGAAATCCCTTACCATAATGAGCACAAAAAATGAATAATATTTGGAAAAGGAAATATCTTGATGTTTAGAATTTTATTCTAAGTAGGATTATGACAAACCTATGAAAATCTGTCATAATCCTCAGAGGTGAGAAGATGCTCCTTTGTGTTTTCATGATCACTACCATTGAGTAAGAGCGAAGCTGCATTTGGTATTTACAATTTAAAATCTTATTTCTCTTATGCTTGCCTTCATCTAAACTGATATAAACTTGGCTTGGCTTCAGAATGCCTCCTATGTTTTCCTCAACAATTTTCTCTCCTTCCATCTTCCCCTGAATGCAATGAGTCCTTGCTAACATATGGTTTCTTGGGCAATGGGCACACGGCAGTACCTTGTCCAAAATGCCATTAATCATGTGTGAGCCTTGACAGCTAGTGTTGGCAAGTTGATCAACCCCAAGGACACTACAGCCAAGCCTGATCTTGTCCTTATCTGAAGTCCACACACGCACACACTTCTGGAAGAAGTCCTTGGATAGCAATCAGGAGCTGGAACCCGAGCTGACTTTTTACCCCCCATCCCTGAGCAGGGTCGTTTAGGCTAATTGTACAGAATTCCTCTTAAATGGCATCCTCTTATATGCCATTTTCTATTACATTGTCTTTTTATTTATACTATCAATTATATTCTACTTATACTTTTTTTAAATGGCATTCACTGCCTGATTTATATATGGGTCAGTCATTGTCATCGCCTTTACTACTAAAGACACACGTTGGTGTTCTACTAACTGCATTTTCTAGTGTTGGGAAAATGCCAGATGCTGTCTTCATTGCGGTCTTACAGATTGAACGTGGGCTTCAGCAAATTAATTCACAACAGATTTGTGCAGTGAATGAATTGAAGCTATTTGAGATCATTAATTATGAGGAGAGATTACATAAACTAGGCTTGTTTTCCCTGGAATATAGAAGGTTAAGGGGTGATTTGATTGAGGTTTTTAGGATTTTGAAAGGAATTGATAGGGTAGATAGAGAGAAACTTTTCCCACTGGTGGGGGAGTCTAGGACAAGGGGATATAACCTTAAAATCAGAGCCAGGCCTTTGAGGAGAGAAGTTAGGAAACAATTCTTCATGCAAAGGGCGGTAGAAATGTGGAACTCTCTCCCACAAAAAGCAGTAGATGCTAGCTCAATTAATAATTTTAAATCTGAGATCGATAGATTTTTGTTAGCCATATTAAGGGATATGGAGCCAAGGCGGGTGGATGGAGTTAGGATTCAGATCAGCCATGATCTAATTGAATGGCGGAACAGGCTCAAGTGACTGAATGGCCTCCTCCTGTTCCTATGTTAATAGTAGATTAGTAGTCACATAGAGCTAAAATCAAACCATACTGTTTGGTTTTATTTGTCAATTTTCTTAGCGTAAGTAAAACTGTAATAGTATGTATTATCCAAAGAAATTGTCTTTGGAGTTTGCTGCTAGTAATTGATTCAATTTGATATAAATGTAGTATAAAATGAGACAGCTTTAATTTATAACTGTTTATTTTTATTTTCCTATTTTAATATTTTTGTGTATTTTGGGAAAAATAAGAAGAAAAGCAAACAGGAAATTAAAACAATAGTGAATTCCTTTTAAACAAAGAAGGATGAAATGGGAGAAAATAAAACAATAGTATCATATACAGTGAGTATACTTGAGTTCAAATATTTATAAGTAATAAAATATACACATCACAACAGAAAAATATGGAACCAGAGATTTATAATTGATTGATACGTACCTCCAGCGATCAAGGAAGGTCATAAATCCAAGAGAAAGAACAGCAAAAAACTTACAACAACAAACTGAACCTGTCCAGTGCCTTTCGTGTAATGAAATCTCCCAAGGCACTTTAGAGGAGACTGGAGAACACTGACCAAGAAGTGGAAGAGAAGTTAGAAGAGCAGCTGAAGACACTCAAAATGATTTCCTACATTGCAACAGTGACTACATTTCAAAAGTAAAGCACCTTGGAACGTCCTGAGGTCATGAAAGGCACTATACAAGTTCTTTCTTTCTTTCTATTGGCTTTGAAGTAGCTTTTTAATAGAGAGAGAAGTAGCAAGTGGTAGGAAGGAAATTCCAGGGTGTACGTATGCAGTGACTGAAAGCTCTGCCACTGATTGTGGAGTGGAGAGAAGGGTCACACACAGTAGACCAGAGTCAGAAGAGCAGAGGGTGCATGCAGGGACATTAGGTTGAAGATTATTGTAGACATGGAGTGGAACTGTGTAGGACATTAGAGGGGTCAAAGTTGACTTTGGCGATAGCTCAAAACACTCCTTATTAGTAGCTTGCTCCTGGGTGGTAGCTGCTGCTGAACTTCTGGAGCTTTAGCCTGAAAAGTCTGGCGTCACCTCCAATGTGCCATTTGCATAGTGCTCTGAGGGGGAAGGTATGGCAGGTGCTGCTGTCCTGAGAAACAGCAATATCATGCAGGTCACCTTCATCATCTGCCACTTTACTGGACCCTGGATCTGGGTCCCCGTTGATCAGTGGGCTGGCTGGTCAAATGGTAGCTATCATATCCTGCCAGGTCTGTGAGACAGTAGCCTGCATCTTTGGCCCCTAGGTCTGATAACCTATGTGAAGGATTCTATTTAACCTGTCCCCTACTGACAGCAGAAATGCAGTCTGTGCTTCTATGGTGGACGAAGCACAAAATTGCTCCTGGCTGGTTCTGAGGTGCAGATTTCACTGCAGTTACCATACACGCCATTAATGCCTTCAACAAAGAAAACAAATCAATGGTGATCCCAAAAATAAGGCTGTAGACAACAGAGTCACAGCTGTCGACTGTCACATATCCTCAGATGCTGACCTCAGAGCCAGCACATAGGTATGATAGTCCTTGAACATCCTTCCTTTCAGGCAAGAACCCATGAGTTAAATTTGTTAACAAGAACCCATCTGCATCCCACAACTCTGAAGCTACGGGAAGTCTTATCCTCAACCTCCACAGGGAAGATGGCACAGGTTCACTCATTTCCCATCCCTCCTGTACCTTGGTGCTCTGTGAATCACGCGGTGCCATACTCTCACCAACACTATCTAATTCTTCCGCGTGACAGTATCTGAGCTAGTCTGTGAGAGTGAGGAAGCAAGTGATGCGGGGAATGAAGAGGAACATGGAAGAGGATGTTACTCCAAGGACTCCTGTACATCCTTTTCCTCAACATCCTGCTCCTCCTTATCATTCTCATTTTAACCATCATAGTTGATGAGGAAGAAATTTCTGCCCTGCTATTCTTCCCCCTCTTCATCATCATCATATGCTAATAAAGATGAGCGAGATCCCCTTAGGATTAAGGAGTCAGAGAAGGGTGTGAGAGCTTCTGACTGTGCTGCTTTACAGGGATGCCATGACTACTGCCGTTTGCACTGTCCAACTGAAGTCGACACCTCTCACAGCTAGAGTAGAGTATTTCTCCATTGGCTTGATCCTCTTGGGGGTTCAGCTCTTCGAAGTCTGAAAATCCCACTTCAGGTCCCTGCTTTTAATGGGCATTGTGCAAACGTTTCTCCTGTAACAAGGCTGAATAAATTAGGTGAAGGGAAACATTTGAGGGATGTCTCCAGATGGCGACAAACAGATGATGTAATAGATTTGTTGCTATCACATTGTGAAATGGCCCTGTGAATTTTCAAGGCCGACATTTTTATTCCCTGACACTAAAGCATAATTGATAGGGAGTGAACTTTTTCACTACTTGTGGAATATGTGATTTAACCATTTGTTTATTAATTTTGGATCTCTTGCATCTGACCTCCCCCTCCCTTTTTTAAAATGCCCCAATATCTCAGACTGTTTTCCTGGTTAGGACAGAGGAAGGTGACCTCCTCTTCCCTCATTTCTCTGTCATTGATACTCCACAGCTGATTGAAGAGCAGCACAACTTGGATATCCCTGTGACTTTTGCTCCCATTCTTTGGGGAAAATCATTCATCTGGGATTAGCCTCATTACCCTTTCCCTCTCCCAGTGGCCCAAGTCAGCTTTGCAATTTCCCATGCAAGGAATCCTAGACATGACCATTTCCGAACACTCCAAGGTATAGCACCAATGCACCATTTGACAATCATTACTTTAACCACTTTAATAAATGATAGAGGAAAATCCACAACCAGATATTAAACTGGCTGTTGTTTTTTATTAGGAAAACAAATTTTGGAATTGATGTTGCCCCAGTTCATTGTGCCACTAAAAAATATTCGAGTTTAAAAATAATTTATGATACAAAAGTAGAAATGTCAGAACATAATTTACGTAAAAGTAAAACTTATGGACTTGACAGTTGCACTGTTTTCTTCAGCTATTCCATTTCAAAATTTCTTTCTACTGCCGGACGTACAATATAGAGGATGCATTGCAGCAACTTACCAAGGTTATTTCAACAGCACATCCCTACCCTGTGACCTCAACCATCAAGAAGGACGAGCAGCAATGTCGCGGAAACTCCATTGCTGCCAAGTTCCACTCCAAGTCACGTGCCATCATGACTACATTGAAACTGCAGTACAGAAACAGATCATTCAGCCCAACTGGTCTATGCCGGCATTTATGCTCCACATGAGCTATCTCCCTTCCTAATCCATCTAACCCTATCAGGATAGCTCCTATTACTTTCTCCCCTATGTGCTAATCTAGCTTACACGTAAATGCATCTATGCTAATTGCCTGAACTACTTGTGGTAGCGTGTTCCACATTTTTACCACTCTTTGGGTAAAGAAGTATCTCCTGAATTCCCTGTTGAATTTATTAATTCTGGGGAACAGATAGGCATTTCTGCAGCCACAAATGTGACTCCAGGATGGTATGTTGCCTCCCTGGTGCTAGGGTCAAGGATGTCACGGAGCGGCTGCAGGGCATTCTGTGGGGGGAGGGTGAACGGCCAGTAGTCGTGGTGCATGTCGGCACCAATGACATAGGTAAAAATAGGGATGAGGTCCTGCAAGGTGAATTTAAGGAGTTAGGAGGTAAATTAAAAAGTAGGACCTCAAAGGTAATGATCTCAGGATTGCTACCAGTGCTAGTGAGTTTAGGAACAGGAGAATAGACCAGATGAATGCGTGGCTGCAGGGATGGTGTAGAAGGGAGGGATTTAGATTCCTGGGACATTGGGACCGGTTTCGGGGAAGGTGGGACCTGTACAAACGGGACGGGTTGCACCCGAGCAGGACCGGGACCGATGTCCTCGCGGGGGTGTTTCCTAGTGCTGTTGGGGAAGGTTTAAACTAGAATGGCAGGGGGATAGGACCCTGAGCAGGGAGACAGAGGAGGGGGAAACAAGGATAGAAACAAAATACAGAAAGGGAAGAAGCAATAGTGGAAGGCAGAGAAAACAAGGGCGAGAAACAAATAGGGCCGTAGTGCAAAATAAAAACTAAGATGACTAGCAATCTTGAAAAGACAAGTCTAAAGGCATTGGGCTCGATGTTAGCAGGGCTGCGGGTTCTCGGCGGGGGGGCTATCGGGCGCGTGGATAAGGCGCCCGGTGAAATTAGTCAGCTTCCCGCGTGATTGTAGCATACAATCCACCAATTGGATCAACTTACCTGCTCCTCCAGGTTCCCCACTGCTGATCTGCGCGTCGGGCGGGCTGTGCATGCGCAGTAAAATCTGTCAGCTGGAGAAGCTCTATTTAAAGGGGCAGTCCTCCACTGACAGATGCTGCAACAAATAGCAAAAATTACAGCATGGAGCAGCCCAGGGGGAAGGCTGCACCTAGTTAAATGATGCCTCACTCCAGGAGGAGGGGGAGGACAGAGATCTTTCTCCCGGCGTGCGGGAGGAAGCGGCCTGCCTCTGCCACCAGGAAGGCCTGGCTCGAGGTGGCAGAGGAGGTCACCAGCGCAACCAACATATCGCCCACCTACATACAGTGCAGGAGGCGCTCCAATGACCTCAGTAGGTCAGCCAAAGTGAGTACACGTAGTCTTTCCCCGACACTCCGTCTGCCACATCACTGCCCCCACCCCACATCTCCTTCTGCACTGCCAACAAAACTCTGTCACATCACTCATCATATCCACTCAAACCTCATCCTCATCTTACCTGCACCTACTCACCTCGCCAGTACTCATCCCGCCACTACCACTCAACCCAATCCTCATACAATCTCATGGCTCTATCTTTTTTTTTTATTCGTTCATGGGATGTGGGCGTCGCTGGCGAGGCCGGCATTTATTGCCCATCCCTAATTGCCCTCGAGTAGGTGGTGGTGAGCCGCCTTCTTGAACCGCTGCAGTCCGTGTGGTGACGGTTCTCCCACAGTGCTGTTAGGAAGGGAGTTCCAGGATTTTGACCCAGCGACAATGAAGGAACGGCGATATATTTCCAAGTCGGGATGGTGTGTGACTTGGAGCGGAACGTGCAGGTGGTGTTGTTCCCATGTGCCTGCTGCCCTTGTCCTTCTAGGTGGTAGAGGTCGCGGGTTTGGGAGGTGCTGTCGAAGAAGCCTTGGCGAGTTGCTGCAGTGCATCCTGTGGATGGTGCACACTGCAGCCACAGTGCGCCGGTGGTGAAGGGAGTGAATGTTTCGGGTGGTGAATGGGGTGCCAATCAAGCGGGCTGCTTTATTTTGGATGGTGTCGAGCTTCTTGAGTGTTGTTGGAGCTGCACTCATCCAGGCAAGTGGAGAGTATTCCATCACACTCCTGACTTGTGCCTTGTAGATGGTGGAAAGGCTTTGGGGAGTCAGGAGGTGAGTCACTCGCCGCAGAATACCCAGCCTCTGACCTGCTCTCGTAGCCACAGTATTTATATGGCTGGTCCAGTTAAGTTTCTGGTCAATGGTGACCCCCAGGATATTGATGGTGGGGTATTCGGCAATGGTAATGCCGTTGAATGTCAAGGGGAGGTGGTTGGACTCTCTCTTGTTGGAGATGGTCATTGCCTGGCACTTATCTGGCGCGAATGTTACTTGCCACTTATGAGCCCAAGCCTGGATGTTGTCCAGGTCTTGCTGCATGCGGGCTCGGACTGCTTCATTATCCCCCCCCCCCCCCCCCCCCCCCCCCCCCCCCCCCCCCCCCCCACCCCCCCCCCTCCCCCCCCCCTCCCCCGCCCGGCCACTTATGAGCCCAAGCCTGGATGTTGTCCAGGTCTTGCTGCATGCGGGCTCGGACTGCTTCATTATCTGAGGGGTTGCGAATGGAACTGAACAGTGTGCAGTCATCAGCGAACATCCCCATTTCTGACCTTATGATGGAGGGAAGGTCATTGATGAAGCGGCTGAAGATGGTTGGGCCAAGGACACTGCCCTGAGGAACTCCTGCAGCAATGTCCTGGGGCTGAGATGATTGGCCTCCAACAACCACTACCATCTTCCTTTGTGCTAGGTATGACTCCAGCCACTGGAGAGTTTTCCCCGATTCCCATTGACTTCAATTTTACTATGGCTCCTTGATGCCACACTCGGTCAAATGCTGCCTTGATGTCAAGGGCAGTCACTCTCACATCACCTCTGGAATTCAGCTCTTTTGTCCATGTTTGGACCAAGACTGTAATGAGGTCTGGAGCCGAGTGGTCCTGGCGGAACCCAAACTGAGCATCGGTGAGCAGGTTATTGGTGAGTAAGTGCCGTTTGATAGCACTGTCGACGACACCTTCCATCACTTTGCTGATGATTGAGAGTAGACTGATGCGGCAGCAATTGGCCAGATTGGATTTGTGGACAGGACATACCTGGGCAATTTTCCACATTGTCGGGTAGATGCCAGTGTTGTAGCTGTACTGGAACAGCTTGGCAAGAGGCGCAGCTAGTTCTGGAGCACAAGACTTCAGCACTACAGCTGGGATGTTGTCGGGGCCCATAGCCTTTGCTGTATCCAGTGCACTCAGCCGTTTCTTGATATCACGTGGAGTGAATCAAATTGGCCGAAGACTGGCTTCCGCGATGGTGGGGATATCGGGAGGAGGCTGAGATGGATCATCCACTCGGCACTTCTGGCTGAAGATGGTTGCAAACACTTCAGCCTTGTCTTTTGCACTCATGTGCTGGACTCCGCCATCATTGAGAATGGGGATGTTTGCAGAGCCTCCTCCTCCCGTTAGTTGTTTAATTGTCCACCACCATTCACGACTGAATGTGGCAGGACTGCAGAGCTTTGATCTGATCCGTTGGTTGTGGAATCGCTTAGCTCTGACTATAGCATGTTGCTTCCGCTGTTTAGCATACATGTATTCCTGTGTTGTAGCTTCACCAGGTTGGCACCTCATTTTTAGGTACGCCTGGTGCTGCTCCTGGCATGCTCTGCTACACTCCTCATTGAACCAGGGTTGATCCCCTGGCTTGTTGGTAATGGTAGAGTGAGGAATATGCCGGGCCATGAGGTTACAGATTGTGCTGGAATACAATTCTGCTGCTGCTGATGGCCCACAGCGCCTGATGGATGCCCAGTTTTGAGCTGCTAGATCCATTCTGAATCTATCCCATTTAGTACGGTGGTAGTGCCACACAACACGTTGGATGGTGTCCTCAGTGTGAAGACGGGACTTCATCTCCACGAGGACTGTGCGGTGGTCACTCCTACCAATACTGTCATGGACAGATGCATTTGCGACAGGTAGATTGGTGAGGACGAGGTCAAGTAAGTTTTTCCCTCGTGTTGGTTCGCTCACCACCTGCCGCAGGCCCAGTCTGGCAGCTATGTCCTTCAGGACTCGGCCAGCTCGGTCAGTAGTGGTGCTACCGAGCCACTCTTGGTGATGGACATTGAAGTCCCCCACCCAGAGTACATTCTGTGCCCTTGCTACCCTCAGTGCTTCCTCCAAGTGGTGTTCAACATGGAGCAGGACTGATTCATCAGCTGAGGGAGGGCAGTAAGTGGTAATCAGCAGGAGGTTTCCTTGCCCATGTTTGACCTGATGCCATGAGATTTCATGGGGTCCAGAGTCAATGTTGAGGACTCCCAGGGCCACTCCCTCCTGACTGTATATCACTGTACCGCCACCTCTGGTGGGTCTGTCCTGCCGGTGGGACAGGACATACCCAGGGATGGTGATGGAAGAGTCTGGGACGTTGGCTGAAAGATATGATTCTGTAAGTATGGCTATGTCAGGCTGTTGCTTGGCTAGTCTGTGGGACAGCTCTACCAATTTTGGCACAAGTCCCCAGATGTTAGTAAGGAGGACCTTGCAGGGTCGACTGGGCTCGGTGTTTTTTCCGTTGTCGTGTCCGGTGCCTAGTGGTCCGATGCTGGGTGGTCCGTCCGGTTTTATTCTTATTATGACTTTTCGTAGCGAGATTTTACAACTGAGTGGCTTGCTAGGCCATTTCAGAGGGCAATTAAGAATCAACCTCATACCCACCCTCTCGTGCATCTCTTTCACGGCCAGCCTCACTCAACCTGCCACTACCTGTGCTGCAGCCACAGGGCATGCATCACATATGTGCAGTAGGCAGCGTAAGGCAAACGTCTTTAGTATGAAGGGGATGCACAAAGGTGTTTGAGGGTTTGTCATGGGTGTTACTTATATTGAATTTGTGACCAACTCACATTACATATTATATTGGCACCACTACTGCCATGTCTTCGCGAATCCTGTCTGGTTTGTGCAATAATGCCCTCTCCTGAGGATCACTATGAGGACCCACAACTGATGCCACCCATTGTGTCACTGCAGAGTGGGTGTAGGTGTATTTGCACGGCTCTTTTGCGCAGACGACTGAGAGACATCGGCGATGTCCCCGGTTGCTCCCTGGAAGGATGCGGAGGAGAAGTTGTTGAGGGCAGTGGTGACTTTGACAGCGACATGTAAGAAGATGATGCTTGGGCCAGCCGGGAGCAGCTCGGCATGAAGGAGGCTGCAGATGTCCACGACTACATGTCGAGTGACTCTGAGTCTCCGTGTGCACTGCTGCTCAGAGAGGTCCAGGAGGCTGAGCCTCGGTCTGTGGACCGTGTGGCGAGGGAACTGCCCACTGCGATGCATCTCTCTCTGCGGTAGCCCTCCCTCCTGCTGTACAGGTGGATGTGTCACAGCGCTCTGTTGTGGAGCTCCGCGTGTCAGAGGTGGACGGCGTGGATGGCGAGGCTGGTGAGGCTGGTGATACTGTTCGCCCTCCGAGGAGGTCATGACTGCAGCTACGGCAGCCCCCATCCGCAAGATGTACATCTGAGGGGGTTCGCAAGGCAGGTACATGTGTCTGGACACCGGGGTAAGTGTGCAGGTTGGTGACTTTGACCGTCAGGAGGACGGTGGTGGAGGCCAAACTTTGTCCCAAGTGACAGAGTGGCCTCCTGCAATGGGTGAGGGTCTCTCCCCCACCACCTGTCAAATGGACCTTTGCAGCTGCCACAGGCTGACAGCTGCAACACGTCCATTTGACCTGGGAGTGTTTCCCCCAGTATGGGAACCAGCCCCAGTTTGCTCTAAAATCTCACCCCTCCTCATATAATCCCTTAATCAGGTCTGTTAATGACCTGAAATACCTAAATAAACACTTTCAAGTGGCACCCCGCTGGCTTTAATTGCCTGCGGGATTCCCACCAGCGGGGGCTGCGCGCGCAGCGGGGAACCTGGAAGTGCACGGGTTCGAGGCGGGCTCCGGTCCCGTGCCGGGATTCTTCGATTTTCGGAGCCCCCCCGGCCAGGTGCTAAAATGACGCCCATTGTGTCTAAATACACGGAGCATTCGCAATAAGGTAGATGAATTAACAGCGCAGATAGATATTAACGGTTCTGATATAGTTGCGATTACGGAGACATGGCTGCAGGGTGACCAAGGATAGGAACTGAACATCCAGGGGTATTCAATATTTAGGAAGGACAGGCAAAAAGGGAAAGGAGGTGGGGTAGCGTTGTTAGTAAAGGAAGAAATCAATGCAATAGTGAGGAAGGATATTGGCTCCGAAAATCACAATGTGGACTCTGTATGGGTGGAGCTGAGAAACACCTAGGGGCAGAAAACATTGGTGGGGGTTGTCTATCGGCCCCCAAACAGCAGTGGAGATGTGGGGGAGAGCATTAAACAGGAAATTAGAGAAGCATTCAAGAAGGGTACAACTATAATCATGGGTGACTTTAATATACACATAGATTGATCAAACTAAATTAGCAACAATTCTGTGGGGGAGGAATTCCTGGAGTGTGTATGTGATGGTTTTCTAGACCAATACGTTGAGGAACCAACTAGGGAACAGGCGATACTAGACAGGGTATTGTGCAATGAGAAAGGATTCATTAACAATCTTGTCCTGCGGGGTCCCTTAGGGAAGAGCGACCATAACATGATAGAATTCCTATTAAGATGGAGAGTGAAGTAGTTGAATCCGAAACTAGGGTCCTGAATCGAAATAAAGGAAATTATGAAAGTGTGAGGTGCAAGTTGGCTATGATGGATTTGGGAATGTTACTAAAAGGGATGACAGTGGATAGGCAATGGCAAATATTTAAAGAACGTGTGCAGGAATTACAACAATTATTCATTCCTGTCTGGCGCAAAATTAAAACAGGAAAGGTGGCTCAACCGTGGTTTACAAAAGAAATTAGGGATAGTATTAGATCCAAAGAGGAGGCACATAAAATTGCCAGAAAAAGCGGCAAGCCTGAGGATTGGGAACAGTTCAGAATTCAGCAAAGGAGAACAAAGAGATTGATTAAGAGGGGAAAATAGAGTATGAGAATAAACTAGCAGGGAACATAAAAACTGACTGTAAAAGCTTCTATAAATATGTCAAGAGAAAAAGATTAGTGAAGACAAATATAGGTCCCTTACAGTCAGAAATGGGGGAAATTATAATGGGGAACAAAGAAATGGCAGAACAATTAAACACATACTTTGGTTCTGTCTTCACAAAGGAGGACACAAATAACCTGCCAGAAATTATAAGGAACCAAGGGTCTGGTGAGAGGGAGGAACTGAAGGAAACCAGTATTAGTAAAAAAATAGTGCTAGGGAAATTAATGGGGCTAAAGGCTGACAAATCCCCAGGGCCTGATAATCTGCATCCCAGAGGACTAAAGGAAGTGGCCCTGGATATAATGGATGCATTGGTGATCATCTTCCAAAATTCTATTGACTCTGGAACAGTTCCTACAGATTGGAGGGTGGCAAATGTAACCTCACTATTTAAAAAAGGAGGGAGAGAAAAAACAGGGAATTACAGACCAGTTAGCCTAACATCAGTAGTGGGGAAAATGCTGGAGTCTATTATAAAAGATGTGGTAACAGAACACTTGGAAGGCATTAATGGGATTGGACAAAGTCAGCATGGGTTTATGAAAGGGAAATCATGCTAAACAAATCTAATGGAGTTTTTTGAGGATGTAACTAGTGGAATAGATAGGGGAGAACCAGTGGATGTGGTGTATTTGGATTTTCAGAAGGCTTTTGATAAGGTCCCACACAAGAGGTTAGTGTGCAAAATTAAAGCACATGGGATTGGGGGGAATATACTGGCATGGATTGAGAATTGGTTGACAGACAGGAAACAGAGAGTAGGAATAAACGGTTTTTTTTCCGGGTGGCAGGCAGTGACTAGTGGGGTACCGCAGGGATCAGTGCTTGGACCCCAGCTAGTCACAATATATATCAATGATTTGGATGAGGGAACTAAATGTAACATTTCCAAGTTTGCAGATGATACAAAGCTGGGGTGGAATGTGAGCTGTGAGGAGGATGCAAAGAGGTTCCAATGTAATTTAGACAAGTTGGGTGAGTGGGCAAGAACATGGCAGATGCAGTATAACGTGGATAAATGTGAGGTTATCCACTTTGGTTGTAAAAACAGAAAGACAGATTATTATCTGAATGGTGATAGATTTGGAAAAGGGGAGGTACAATGAGACCTGGGTGTCCTTGTACACCAGTCGCTGAAGGCGAGCATTCAGGTGCAGCAAACAGTTAGGAAGGTGAATGTCATTTTGGCCTTCATTGCAAGAGGATTTGAGTACAGGAGCAGGGATGTCTTACTGCAGTTATACAGGGCCTTGGTGAGACCACATCTGGAGTATTGTGTGAAGTTTTGTTCTCCTTATCTCAGGAAGGATGTCCTTGCCATGGAGGGAGTGCAACGAAGGTTTACCAGACTGATTCCAGGGATGGCAGGACTGACGTATGAGGAGAGATTGGGTTGAGTAGGCCTATATTCACTAGAGTTTAGAAGAATGAGAGGTGATCTCATCGAAACATATAAAATTCTAACAGGACTAGACAGACTAGATGCAGGGAGGATGTTCCCGATGGCTGGGGAGTCCAGAACCAGGGGTCACAGTCTCAGTGTATGCTATTTAGAACCGAGATGAGGAGAAATTTCTTCACTCAGAAGGTGGTGAACCTTTGGAATTCTCTACCACAGAAGGCAGTGGAGGCCAAGTCATTAGATGTATTCAAGAAGGAGATAGATATATTTCTTAATGCTAAAGGGATCAAGGGATATGGGGAAAAAGTGGGAACAGGGTACTGAGTTTGACGATTGGCCACGATCATTTTGAATGGCGGAGCAGGCCCGATAGGCTAAATGGCCTACTCTTGCTCCTATTTTCTATGTTTCTTTGTTTAACGACTATTTTGTATTTATGTTCTCTAGTTTTGACTTTCCCACAAGTGGAAACAGTTTCTCTCCGTCTACCCTTTCAGGTCACCCCTCAGCCTGCTCTTTTCTAGAGAAAAAAGCCCCATCCTGTTCAGTCTTTCCTGATAAAGATATCCTCTCAGTTCTGGTATCATCCTTGTGAATCTTTTTTGCACCCTCTCCAATGCCTCTACATCCTTTCTATAATATGGAGACCAGAAATGTGCACAATACTTCAAATATGGTCTAACCAAAGTTCTGTACAAGTTTAACATAACTTCTTTGCTTTTCAATTCTACCCCTCTAGGGATGAACCCGAGTGCTTAATTTGCCTTTTTTATGGCCTTATTAAACTGCATCGCACTTTTAGTGATTTGTGTATCTGTACCCCTGGATCCCTTTGTTCCTCTATCCGTTTGACTCTTATTGTCCAAACAGTATGTTGCCTCCTTATTCTTCCTACCAAAATGCACCACCTCACAATTATTTATATTGAAATTCAATAATTTTTTTTTATTCATTCATGGGATGTGGGTGTCCCTGACAAGGCCAGCATTTATTGCCCATCCCTAATTGCCCTTGAGAAGGTGGTGGTGAGCCACCTTCTTGAACTGCTGCAGTCCGTGTGGTGAAGATTCTCCCACAGTGCTGTATGGTATGGAGTTCCAGGATTTTGACCCGGCGGTGATGAAGGACTGGCGATATATTTCCAAGTCGGGATGGTGTGTGACTTGGAGGCGGAACATTCAGGTGGTGTTGTTCCCATGCGCCTGCTGCCCTTGTCCTTCCAGGTGGTAAAGGTCGCGGGTTTGGGAGATGCTGTCAAAGAAGCCTTAGCGAGTTGCTGCAGTGCATCCTGTGGATGGTACACACTGCAGCCACGGTGTGCTGTTGGTGGTGGAGGTGAATATTTAAGGTGATGGATGAGGTGCCAATCAAGCGGGCTGCTTTGTCCTGGATGGTGTTGAGCTTCTTGAGTGTTGTTGGAGCTGCACTCATCCAGGCAAGTGGAGAGTATTTCATCACACTCCTGACTTGTGCCTTGTAGATGGTGGAAAGGATTTGGGGAGTCAGGAGGTGAGACACTTGCCACAGAATACCCAGCCTCTGACCTGCTCTTGTAGCCACAGTATTTATGTGGCTGGTCAAGTTAAGTTTCCGGTCAGTGGCGACGTCCAGGATGTTGATGGTTGGGGATTCGGCGATGGTAATGCCGTTAAATTGCCAATTACATGTCCATTCTGCAAGTTTATTAATGTCCTCTAGCATTTTGACCCATTCTTCCTTTGTATTAACTACATGCCCCAATTTGGCATTGTCTGCAAATTTTGAAATTGTTCTTCCGATTCCTGAATCCAAATTGTTAATGTAAATTTTGAACAACAATGGTCCCAGCATCGATCCTTTTGGAACACCACTTCCCATCTTTTGTCAGTCTGAGTGGCTACCTTTAACCCCTACTCTCAGTTTCCTTTTTTGTAGCCAGCTTGGTTCCATTCTGCTACCTGTCCTCTGACTCCACATGCTCTGACCTTAGCCATGAGTCTAGAATGCGGTACCTTATCGAAGACCTTTTGAGAATCCAAATATATTGCATCTACTACATTATCCTTGTTTTTGTTACTCCTTCAAAGAATTCAATAAGGTTCGTCAAACATGATTTCTGAAATCCGTGAAGACTAGTCTTTATTATATTTTCGTTCTCTAGATGTCTTTGAGTACAGATTCTATTCACTTAACATTGGTTGCAGGAAAGATAATGGGTCTCTTGTTCTCTGGACTTGTTCTATCCCCCTTTTTAAATATAGGACTACCATTAGCTGTCCACCAGTCTTTTGACACTTTTCCCTTTACTAGTGAATTATTATATATATGTAATAGTGCCTTTGTTATGTCCTCCCTAACTTCTTTTAATATTTGTGGAAGCAATCCATCCCTTAGTTTGATTAGTTTATCAATTATCTCCCCCCTTTCTATCTTAAATGTTTTAATATCTTTTTCGACCTCTTCTTCTAATGCCCTCCCACGTTATTAGTTTCCCTGGTAAATATGGAGGCAAAGTAACTGTTCAATATTTCTGCCATTTCACTGTCGTTAACGGTGAGTTTATCTTGTGCATCCCATAGCGACCCTATCCCTATTCTGATTTTTCTTTTGTTATTTATGTGTCTGTAGAATACTTTACTATTTCTTTTTATATTCCTTAATAATTTCATTTCATAGTTCCTCTTTGCTTTCCTAATTATTTTTATGACTTTTTTCCTAACCTCTTCGTATTCCCTTTTGTCATCCTCTCTTTTATTGTCTGGGACATATATCGTCATTCCTTCATTGTCACTGGGACAGTATTCTGGAATTACCTACTTAACACCATTGTGAGAGCACCATCACCACACTGTCTTCAGTGCTTCAAGGAAAACAACCACCACCACCTTCTTAGGGCAACTAGGGATGGACAATAAATGTGGCCTTGCCAGCAACGCCCACATTCTGAGAACAAATTGTGAAGAAAATGATGTAAGAAAGGATTGGTATTTATATAGCACCTTTCACATGCTGCAGAAATCCCAAAGTGCTTCACAGCCAATTAAGTACTTTTTGAATTGTCGTCACTGTTATCTTGTCAACAATTTGTACACAGCAAATTTCCATAAACAGCAAGGAGATGAATGACCAGTTAAAATGTTTAGGTGGTGTTGCTCGCGGGATGAATGTTGGTCTGCACATCAGGAGAACTCCCTTACTCTTCTTCAAAACAATGCCATAGGATCTTTCATGTCCTGAACAGGCAGAGCTACAGTTTCATGTCTCATCTGCAAGGTGCCACCTCTGATAATGGAACACTTCCTCAATGCTGCACTGAAGTATCAAGCCAGATTATCTGCCCAAGTTCTGGAGTGGAACTTAAATCCACAATTTTCTGAGTCAGAGGCGAGAGTGCTATCAATGAGCTAAGATGACACCACACTGAAGGGATTGTTCTGCCTTGTTTTTCACTCGTATCATCTATTCTGAACTTATTATTCCACTGGATTCTTCTAAGGCTATACTCCTATTATAAGCATCCCTGATGAATATGAAATCCTCCCATCTTCTGTTCACCAGAAAGGACATGTTCATTTTCTGCTGCACGCTTGACAAATGTTAACAATGTTATCAAAGATTTAGGTAGTGTCATGAAAATAAGCATCCTGATTGCCAGTAAATTGAAACTATTATCATAT
>NW_027138541.1:0-43516 GCF_035084215.1 Heptranchias perlo | reverse complement strand
TAGCATTGGAATAGCCCAGTCTGGAGGGTGACAAAGGCACGGACAAGGGTTTCAGCAGCAGACGAGCTGAGGCAGGGGTGGGGGTAAATTTAGAGCTCATCGGGGGAAACAATATTTCAGAGATCGAGTGATCAATCCATGGAACAGGATCCCCGGGGAGCACTGATTCATTCAAATCCAAGATAGGTTTCTTTCAGCAAATAACATCGGTCGATACAGATGAGTGTGCCAAGTGCAGGAGGCTTGGATTGAGCCCCCAGAGAGAGGGGACAGAGACTGACCCCTCACTCTCTGGGGACCTGGGGGCAGATCGAGCCCCCAGAGAGAGGGGGAACGAGGGGCTCCTCCCTCTCTCTCCGAGGGGGCAGAGACTGACCCCTCACTCTCTGGGGACCTGGGGGCAGATCGAGCCCCCAGAGAGAGGGGGAACGAGGGGCTCCTCCCTCTCTCTCCGAGGGGGCAGATCGAGCCCCCCAGAGAGAGGGGGAACGAGGGGCTCCTCCCTCTCTCTCCGAGGGGCAGAGACTGACCCCTCACTCTCTGGGGACCTGGGGTCAGATCGAGCCCCCAGAGAGAGGGGGAACGAGGGGCTCCCCCTTTCCGAGGGGCAGAGACTGACCCCTCACTCTCTGGGGACCTGGGGTCAGATCGAGCCCCCAGAGAGAGGGAACGAGGGGCTCCCCCCTCTCATTGCTCAGTTATCAGCATCCCCTTGACAGGCTCTTTCTGTTCCCAGGTTGAAGTTTACAGTAGTCAGTGAACCACTGGATGGAAGTGAGGAGGAATGTACAGAGGTGGGGTTTACATACGTCCCAATCAGACAGATACATCAAACCGGGCAAGACATCGTCGAGAAGGAATTTGACAGTAAATTATTCCAATACCCGATTAACCCCTCGATTAGATTCCAGTCTGTAACTCACTCCCGGGTATCTGTTATTCTATATATAAACCCCCCGAACCCCTCGATTAGATTCCAGTCTGTAACTCACTCCCGGGTATCTGTTATTCTATATATAAACCCCCCGAACCCCTCGATTAGATTCCAGTCTGTAACTCACTCCCGGGTATCTGTTATTCTGTATATAAACCCCCCGAACCCCTCGATAAGATTCCAGTCTGTAACTCACTCCCGGGTATCTGTTATTCTATATATAAACCCCACGAACCCCTCGATTAGATTCTAGCCTGTAACTCACTCCCGGGTATCTGTTATTCTATATATAAACCCCCCGAACCCCTCGATTAGATTCCAGTCTGTAACTCACTCCCGGGTATCTGTTATTCTATATATAAACCCCCCGAACCCCTCGATTAGATTCCAGTCTGTAACTCACTCCCGGGTATCTGTTATTCTATATATAAACCCCCCCGAACCCCTCGATTAGATTCCAGCCTGTAACTCACTCCCAGGTATCTGTTATTCTATATATAAACCCCCCCGAACCCCTCGATTAGATTCCAGCCTGTAACTCACTCCCGGGTATCTGTTATTCTAGAAATAAACCCCCCCGAACCCCTCGATTGGATTCCAGTCTGTAACTCACCCCCGGGTATCTGTTATTCTATATATAAACCCCCCGAACCCCTCGATTAGATTCCAGTCTGTAACTCACTCCCGGGTATCTGTTATTCTATATATAAACCCCCCGAACCCCTCGATTAGATTCCAGTCTGCAACTCACTCCCAGGTATCTGTTATTCTATATATAAACCCCCCCGAACCCCTCGATTAGATTCCAGCCTGTAACTCACTCCCGGGTATCCGTTATTCTATATATAAACCCCCCGATTAGATTCCAGCCTGTAACTCACTCCCGGGTATCTGTTATTCTATAGAAAACCCCCCCGAACCACACGATTAGATTCCAGTCTGTCACTCACTCCCGGGTATCTGTTATTCTATATATAAACCCCCCGAACCCCTTGATTCGATTCCAGTCTGTAACTCACTCCCGGGTATCTGTTATTCTGTATATAAACCCCCCGAACCCCTCGATTAGATTCCAGCTTGTAACTCACTCCCGGGTATCTGTTATTCGATAAAAAAAACCCCGATTAGATTCCAGTCTGTAACTCACTCCCGGGTATCTGTTATTCTATATATAACCCCCCCGAACCCCTCGATTAGATTCCAGCCTGTAACTCACTCCCAGGTATCTGTTATTCTATATATAAACCCCCCCGAACCCCTCGATTAGATTCCAGTCTGTAACTCACTCCCGGGTATCTGTTATTCTAGAAATAAACCCCCCCGAACCCCTCGATTATATCCCAGTCTGTAACTCACTCCCGGGTATCTGTTATTCTATATATAAACCCCCCGATTAGATTCCAGTCTGCAAATCACTCCCAGGTATCTGTTATTCTATATATAAACCCCTCGAACCCCTCGATTAGATTCCAGTCTGTAACTCACTCCCGGGTATCTGTTATTCGAAATATAAACCCTCCGAACCCCTCGATTAGATTCCAGTCTGTAACTCACTCCCGGGTATCTGTTATTCTATATATAAACCCCCCGAACCCCTCGATTAGATTCCAGTCTGTAACTCACTCCCGGGTATCTGTTATTCTATATATAAACCCCCCGAACCCCTCGATTGGATTCCAGTCTGTAACTCACTCCCGGGTATCTGTTATTCTATACATAAACCCCCCCGAACCCCTCGATTAGATTCCAGCCTGTAACTCACTCCCGGGTATCCGTTATTCTATATATAAACCCCCCGATTAGATTCCAGCCTGTAACTCACTCCCGGGTATCTGTTATTCTATAGAAAACCCCCCCGAACCACTCGATTAGATTCCAGTCTGTCACTCACTCCCGGGTATCTGTTATTCTATATATAAACCCCCCGAACCCCTTGATTCGATTCCAGTCTGTAACTCACTCCCGGGTATCTGTTATTCTGTATATAAACCCCCCGAACCCCTCGATTAGATTCCAGCTTGTAACTCACTCCCGGGTATCTGTTATTCTATAAAAAAACCCCCGATTAGATTCCAGTCTGTAACTCACTCCCGGGTATCTGTTATTCTATATATAAACCCCCCCGAACCCCTCGATTAGATTCCAGTCTGTAACTCACTCCCGGGTATCTGTTATTCTATAAAAAAACCCCCGATTAGATTCCAGTCTGTAACTCACTCCCGGGTATCTGTTATTCTATATATAAATCCCCCGAACCCCTCGATTAGATTCCAGTCTGTAACTCACTCCCGGGTATCTGTTATTCTATAAAAAACCCCCCGATTAGATTCCAGTCTGTAACTCACTCCCGGGTATCTGTTATTCTATATATAAACCCCCCCGAACCCCTCGATTAGATTCCAGCCTGTAACTCACTCCCAGGTATCTGTTATTCGAAATATAAACCCCCCCGAACCCCTCGATTAGATTCCAGCCTGTAACTCACTCCCGGGTATCTGTTATTCTAGAAATAAACCCCCCCGAACCCCTCGATTGGATTCCAGTCTGTAACTCACCCCCGGGTATCTGTTATTCTATATATAAACCCCCCGAACCCCTCGATTAGATTCCAGTCTGTAACTCACTCCCGGGTATCTGTTATTCTATATATAAACCCCCCGAACCCCTCGATTAGATTCCAGCCTGTAACTCACTCCCGGGTATCCGTTATTCTATATATAAACCCCCCGAACCCCTCGATTAGATTCCAGTCTGTAACTCACTCCCGGGTGTCTGTTATTCTATATATAAACCCCCCTGAACCCCTCGATTAGATTCCAGTCTGTAACTCACTCCCGAGTATCTGATATTCTATATGTAAACCCCCCGAACCCCTCGATTAGATTCCAGTCTGTAACTCACTCCAGGGTATCTGTTATTCTATATATAAACCCCCCCGAACCCCTCGATTAGATTCCAGTCTGTAACTCACTCCCGGGTATCTGTTATTCTATATATAAACCCCCCGAACCCCTCGATTAGATTCCAGTCTGTAACTCACTCCCGGGTATCTGTTATTCTATATATAAACCCCCCGAACACCTCGATTAGATTCCAGCCTGTAACTCACTCCCGGGTATCTGTTATTCTATATATAAACCCCCCGAACCGCTCGATTCGATTCCAGTCTGTAACTCACTCCCGGGTATCTGTTATTCTATATATAAACCCCCCCCGAACCCCTCGATTAGATTCCAGTCTGTAACTCACTCCCGGGTATCTGTTATTCTGTATATAAACCCCCCGAACCCCTCGATTAGATTCCAGTCTGTAACTCACTCCCGGGTATCTGTTATTCTATATATAAACCCCCCGAACCCCTCGATTAGATTCCAGTCTGTAACTCACTCCCGGGTATCTGTTATTCTATATATAAACCCCCCGAACCCCTCGATTAGATTCCAGTCTGTAACTCACTCCCGGGTATCTGTTATTCTATATATAAACCCCCCGAACCCCTCGATTAGATTCCAGTCTGTAACTCACTCCCGGGTATCTGTTATTCTATATATAAACCCCCCGAACCCCTCGATGAGATTCCAGTCTGTAACTCACTCCCGGGTATCTGTTATTCTATATATAAACCCCCGAACCCCTCGATTAGATTCCAGTCTGCAACTCACTCCCAGGTATCTGTTATTCTATATATAAACCCCCCCGAACCCCTCGATTAGATTCCAGCCTGTAACTCACTCCCGGGTATCCGTTATTCTACATATAAACACCCCGATTAGATTCCAGCCTGTAACTCACTCCCGGGTATCTGTTATTCTATAGAAAACCCCCCAGAACCACTCGATTAGATTCCAGTCTGTCACTCACTCCCGGGTATCTGTTATTCTATATATGAACCCCCCGAACCCCTTGATTCGATTCCAGTCTGTAACTCACTCCCGGGTATCTGTTATTCTGTATATAAACCCCCCGAACCCCTCGATTAGATTCCAGCTTGTAACTCACTCCCGGGTATCTGTTATTCTATAAAAAAAACCCAGATTAGATTCCAGTCTGTAACTCACTCCCGGGTATCTGTTATTCTATATATAAACCCCCCCGAACCCCTCGATTAGATTCCAGTCTGTAACTCACTCCCGGGTATCTGTTATTCTATAGAAAACCCCCCAGAACCACTCGATTAGATTCCAGTCTGTCACTCACTCCCGGGTATCTGTTATTCTATATATAAACCCCCCGAACCCCTTGATTCGATTCCAGTCTGTAACTCACTCCCGGGTATCTGTTATTCTGTATATAAACCCCCCGAACCCCTCGATTAGATTCCAGCTTGTAACTCACTCCCGGGTATCTGTTATTCTATAAAAAAAACCCAGATTAGATTCCAGTCTGTAACTCACTCCCGGGTATCTGTTATTCTATATATAAACCCCCCCGAACCCCTCGATTAGATTCCAGTCTGTAACTCACTCCCGGGTATCTGTTATTCTCTATATAAACCCCCCGAACCCCTCGATAAGATTCCAGCCTGTAACTCACTCCCGGGTATCCGTTATTCTATATATAAACCCCCCGATTAGATTCCAGCCTGTAACTCACTCCCGGGTATCTGTTATTCTATAGAAAACCCCCCCGAACCACTCGATTAGATTCCAGTCTGTCACTCACTCCCGGGTATCTGTTATTCTATATATAAACCCCCCGAACCCCTTGATTCGATTCCAGTCTGTAACTCACTCCCGGGTATCTGTTATTCTGTATATAAACACCCCGAACCCCTCGATTAGATTCCAGCTTGTAACTCACTCCCGGGTATCTGTTATTCTATAAAAAAAACCCCGATTAGATTCCAGTCTGTAACTCACTCCCGGGTATCTGTTATTCTATATATAACCCCCCCGAACCCCTCGATTAGATTCCAGCCTGTAACTCACTCCCAGGTATCTGTTATTCTGTATATAAACCCCCCCGAACCCCTCGATTAGATTCCAGTCTGTAACTCACTCCCGGGTATCTGTTATTCTAGAAATAAACGCCCCCGAACCCCTCGATTATATCCCAGTCTGGAACTCACTCCCGGGTATCTGTTATTCTATATATAAACCCCCCGATTAGATTCCAGTCTGCAACTCACTCCCAGGTATCTGTTATTCTATATATAAACCCCTCGAACCCCTCGATTAGATTCCAGTCTGCAACTCACTCCCGGGTATCTGTTATTCGAAATATAAACCCTCCGAACCCCTCGATTAGATTCCAGTCTGTAACTCACTCCCGGGTATCTGTTATTCTATATATAAACCCCCCGAACCCCTTGATTCGATTCCAATCTGTAACTCACTCCCGGGTATCTGTTATTCTGTATATAAACCCCCCGAACCCCTCGATTAGATTCCAGCTTGTAACTCACTCCCGGGTATCTGTTATTCGATAAAAAAAACCCCGATTAGATTCCAGTCTGTAACTCACTCCCGGGTATCTGTTATTCCATATATAAACCCCCCCGAACCCCTCGATTAGATTCCAGCCTGTAACTCACTCCGAGGTATCTGTTATTCTATATATAAACCCCCCCGAACCCCTCGATTAGATTCCAGTCTGTAACTCACTCCCGGGTATCTGTTATTCTAGAAATAAACCCCCCCGAACCCCTCGATTATATCCCAGTCTGTAACTCACTCCCGGGTATCTGTTATTCTATATATAAACCCCCCGATTAGATTCCAGTCTGCAACTCACTCCCAGGTATCTGTTATTCTATATATAAACCCCTCGAACCCCTCGATTAGATTCCAGTCTGTAACTCACTCCCGGGTATCTGTTATTCGAAATATAAACCCTCCGAACCCCTCGATTAGATTCCAGTCTGTAACTCACTCCCGGGTATCTGTTATTCTATATATAAACCCCCCGAACCCCTCGATTAGATTCCAGTCTGTAACTCACTCCCGGGTATCTGTTATTCTATATATAAACCCCCCGAACCCCTCGATTGGATTCCAGTCTGTAACTCACTCCCGGGTATCTGTTATTCTATATATAAACCCCCCCGAACCCCTCGATTAGATTCCAGCCTGTAACTCACTCCCGGGTATCCGTTATTCTATATATAAACCCCCCGATTAGATTCCAGCCTGTAACTCACTCCCGGGTATCTGTTATTCTATAGAAAACCCCCCCGAACCACTCGATTAGATTCCAGTCTGTCACTCACTCCCGGGTATCTGTTATTCTATATATAAACCCCCCGAACCCCTTGATTCGATTCCAGTCTGTAACTCACTCCCGGGTATCTGTTATTCTGTATATAAACCCCCCGAACCCCTCGATTAGATTCCAGCTTGTAACTCACTCCCGGGTATCTGTTATTCTATAAAAAACCCCCCGATTAGATTCCAGTCTGTAACTCACTCCCGGGTATCTGTTATTCTATATATAAACCCCCCCGAACCCCTCGATTAGATTCCAGTCTGTAACTCACTCCCGGGTATCTGTTATTCTATAAAAAACCCCCCGATTAGATTCCAGTCTGTAACTCACTCCCGGGTATCTGTTATTCGATATATAAACCCCCCCGAACCCCTCGATTAGATTCCAGCCTGTAACTCACTCCCAGGTATCTGTTATTCTATATATAAACCCCCCCAAACCCCTCGATTAGATTCCAGCCTGTAACTCACTCCCGGGTATCTGTTATTCGAGAAATAAACCCCCCCGAACCCCTCGATTGGATTCCAGTCTGTAACTCACTCCCGGGTATCTGTTATTCTATATATAAACCCCCCCGAACCCCTCGATTAGATTCCAGTCTGTAACTCACTCCCGGGTATCTGTTATTCTATATATAAACCCCCCGAACCCCTCAATTAGATTCCAGTCTGTAACTCACCCCCGGGTATCTGTTATTCTATATATAAACCCCCCAAACCCCTCGATTAGATTCCAGTCTGTAACTCACTCCCGGGTATCTGTTATTCTACATATAAACCCCCCGAACCCCTCGATTAGATTCCAGTCTGTAACTCACTCCCGGGTATCTGTTATTCTATATATAAACCCCCCGAACCCCTCGATTAGATTCCAGCCTGTAACTCACTCCCGGGTATCTGTTATTCTATATATAAACCCCCCCGAACCCCTCGATTAGATTCCAGTCTGTAACTCACTCCCGGGTATCTGTTATTCTATATATAAACCCCCGAACCCCTCGATTAGATTCCAGTCTGTAACTCACTCCCGGGTATCTGTTATTCTATATATAAACCCCCCGAACCCCTCGATTAGATTCCAGTCTGTAACTCACTCCCGGGTATCTGTTATTCTCCATACAAACCCCCCGAACCCCTCGATTAGATTCCAGCCTGTAACTCACCCCCGGGTATCTGTTATTCTATATATAAACCCCCCCGAACCCCTCAGTTAGATTCCAGCCTGTAACTCACTCCCGGGTATCTGTTATTCTCCATACAAACCCCCCGAACCCCTCGATTAGATTCCAGCCTGTAACTCACTCCCGGGTATCTGTTATTCTCCATACAAACCCCCCGAACCCCTCGATTCGATTCCAGCCTGTAACTCACTCCCGGGTATCTGTTATTCTATATATAAACCCCCCGAACCCCTCGATTAGATTCCAGTCTGTAACTCACTCCCGGGTGTCTGTTATTCTATATATAAACCCCCCTGAACCCCTCGATTAGATTCCAGTCTGTAACTCACTCCCGAGTATCTGATATTCTATATGTAAACCCCCCGAACCCCTCGATTAGATTCCAGTCTGTAACTCACTCCCGGGTATCTGTTATTCTATATATAAACCCCCCGAACACCTCGATTAGATTCCAGCCTGTAACTCACTCCCGGGTATCTGTTATTCTATATATAAACCCCCCGAACCGCTCGATTCGATTCCAGTCTGTAACTCACTCCCGGGTATCTGTTATTCTATATATAAACCCCCCGAACCCCTCGATTAGATTCCAGTCTGTAACTCACTCCCGGGTATCTGTTATTCTATATATAAACCCCCCGAACCCCTCGATTAGATTCCAGTCTGTAACTCACTCCCGGGTATCTGTTATTCTATATATAAACCCCCCGAACCCCTCGATGAGATTCCAGTCTGTAACTCACTCCCGGGTATCTGTTATTCTATATATAAACCCCCGAACCCCTCGATTAGATTCCAGCCTGTAACTCACTCCCGGGTATCTGTTATTCTATATATAAACCCCTCCGAACCCCTCGATTAGATTCCAGTCTGTAACTCACTCCCGGGTATCTGTTATTCTATATATAAACCCCCGAACCCCTCGATTAGATTCCAGTCTGTAACTCACTCCCGGGTATCTGTTATTCTAAATATAAACAACCCGAACCCCTCGATTAGATTCCAGTCTGTAACTCACTCCCGGGTATCTGTTATTCTATATATATACCCCCCGAACCCCTCGATTAGATTCCAGTCTGTAACTCACTCCCGGGTATCTGTTATTCTATATATAAACCCCCCCGAACCCCTCGATTAGATTCCAGTCTGTAACTCACTCCCGGGTATCTGTTATTCTATATATAAACCCCCCGAACCCCTCGATTAGATTCCAGTCTGTAACTCACTCCCGGGTATCTGTTATTCTATATATAAACCCCCCGAACCCCTCGATTAGATTCCAGTCTGTAACTCACTCCCGGGTATCTGTTATTCTTTATATAAACCCCCCGAACCCCTCGATTAGATTCCAGTCTGTAACTCACTCCCGGGTATCTGTTATTCTATATATAAACCCCCCGAACCCCTCGATTAGATTCCAGTCTGTAACTCACTCCCGGGTATCTGTTATTCTCTATATAAACCCCCCGAACCCCTCGATTCGATTCCAGCCTGTCACTCACCCCCGGGTATCTGTTATTCTATATATAAACCCCCCGAACCCCTCGATTAGATTCCAGTCTGTCACTCACTCCCGGGTATCTGTTATTCTATATATGAACCCCCCTGAACCCCTCGATTAGATTCCAGTCTGTAACTCACTCCCGAGTATCTGATATTCTATATATAAACCCCCCGAACCCCTCGATTAGATTCCAGCCTGTAACTCACTCCCGGGTATCTGTTATTCTATATATAAACCCCCCCGAACCCCTCGATTAGATTCCAGTCTGTAACTCACTCCCGGGTATCTGTTATTCTATATATAAACCCCCGAACCCCTCGATTAGATTCCAGTCTGTAACTCACTCCCGGGTATCTGTTATTCTATATATAAACAACCCGAACCCCTCGATTAGATTCCAGTCTGTAACTCACTCCCGGGTATCTGTTATTCTATATATATACCCCCCGAACCCCTCGATTCGATTCCAGTCTGTAACTCACTCCCGGGTATCTGTTATTCTATATATAAACCCCCCGATTAGATTCCAGTCTGTAACTCACTCCCAGGTATCTGTTATTCTATATATAAACCCCCTGAACCCCTCGATTAGATTCCAGCCTGTAACTCACTCCCGGGTATCTGTTATTCTATATATAAACCCCCCCGAACCCCTCGATTAGATTCCAGTCTGTAACTCACTCCCAGGTATCTGTTATTCTATATATAAACCCCCCCGAACCCCTCGATTAGATTCCAGTCTGTAACTCACTCCCGGGTATCTGTTATTCTATATATAAACCCCCCGAACCCCTCGATTAGATTCCAGTCTGTAACTCACTCCCGGGTATCTGTTATTCTATATATAAACCCCCCGAACCCCTCGATTCGATTCCAGTCTGTAACTCACTCCCGGGTATCTGTTATTCTTTATATAAACCCCCCCGAACCCCTCGATTAGATTCCAGTCTGTAACTCACTCCCGGGTATCTGTTATTCTATATATAAACCCCCCGAACCCCTCGATTAGATTCCAGTCTGTAACTCACTCCCGGGTATCTGTTATTCTATATATAAACCCCCCTGAACCCCTCGATTCGATTCCAGTCTGTAACTCACTCCCGAGTATCTGATATTCTATATATAAACCCCCCGAACCCCTAGATTAGATTCCAGTCTGTAACTCACTCCCGGGTATCTGTTATTCTATATATAAACCCCCCGAACACCTCGATTAGATTCCAGCCTGTAACTCACTCCCGGGTATCTGTTATTCTATATATAAACCCCCCGAACCCCTCGATTAGATTCCAGTCTGTAACTCACTCCCGGGTATCTGTTATTCTATATATAAACAACCCGAACCCCTCGATTAGATTCCAGTCTGTAACTCACTCCCGGGTATCTGTTATTCTATATATATACCCCCCGAACCCCTCGATTAGATTCCAGTCTGTAACTCACTCCCGGGTATCTGTTATTCTATATATAAACCCCCCCCGAACCCCTCGATTAGATTCCAGCCTGTAACTCACTCCCGGGTATCTGTTATTCTATATATAAACCCCCCCGAACCCCTCGATTAGATTCCAGTCTGTAACTCACTCCCGGGTATCTGTTATTCTATATATAAACCCCCCGAACCCCTCGATTAGATTCCAGTCTGTAACTCACTCCCGGGTATCTGTTATTCTATATTTAAACCCCCCGAACCCCTCGATTAGATTCCAGTCTGTAACTCACTCCCGGGTATCTGTTATTCTATATATAAACCCCCCGAACCCCTCGATTAGATTCCAGTCTGTAACTCACTCCCGGGTATCTGTTATTCTTTATATAAACCCCCCGAACCCCTCGATTAGATTCCAGTCTGTAACTCACTCCCGGGTATCTGTTATTCTATATATAAACCCCCCGAACCCCTCGATTAGATTCCAGTCTGTAACTCACTCCCGGGTATCTGTTATTCTATATATAAACCCCCCGAACCCCTCGATTGGATTCCAGTCTGTAACTCACTCCCGGGTATCTGTTATTCTATATATAAACCCCCCGAACCCCTCGATTGGATTCCAGTCTGTAACTCACTCCCGGGTATCTGTTATTCTATATATAAACCCCCCGAACCCCTCGATTAGATTCCAGTCTGTAACTCACTCCCGGGTATCTGTTATTCTATATATAAACAACCCGAACCCCTCGATTAGATTCCAGTCTGTAACTCACTCCCGGGTATCTGTTATTCTATATATAAACCCTCCGAACCCCTCGATTAGATTCCAGTCTGTAACTCACTCCCGGGTATCTGTTATTCTATATATAAACCCCCCGAACCCCTCGATTAGATTCCAGCCTGTGCGAACACATGCTATTCTCTCTCTCAGTATATGTAACCTGGATGCCCTTGCTCTCCCTCAGTACTGGAGGTCGGTCAGGAGACGGAGGTGATCGGGAAGATGGGGGTCTCGGTGGAGGGGGCTGTGGCCCTCCGTGCGATCTACACAGCGATGGCGGGCGCGTTGACCCTGGAGGGCAGAGGTCACCGGGCGCAGCGTGCAGGGGCATCGGGGGAGAGGTCGGGAGCCGCACCGATGTTGGTCCCCGGGGGCTCGGAGTGAGATGCCCCCCTTCCTCAGGGGGCACTATTTTTATATTAAACTCACCATTTGCCAAACCAGAGAGAGTCGGGCTTTTCCTTCAGTTCTCAAAATCATGTCCGGTTTAAATGCTCAGCCCCTCGAACAAACTGGAGGTTTCGCCGTTTCATTTAAGGGCAAGGAGATTAACTCCCGGAACATCACTGAGCTAGTCCACCTGCAGCAAAGTCTAATTGCTGTTAAGTAAGCATGGGGTGAGGTCACTCAGAGTTCAACTGCAAATCACAAACTGTTTGCACGGCTCAGGCTGCAGGTGAAAAGCACCCAGCAAGAAATGACGGACAATCTTACAACACAGGAGGCGGCCGTTCGGCCCATCCTGCCTATCCCACTCCCCCTGCTCTTTCCCCGTATCCCTGTAAATTTTTTCCCTTCGAGTATTTCTCCGATTCCCCTTTTGAAAGTTATTATTGAATCTGTTCCCACTCCCCTTTCAGGCAGTGAATTCCAGATCATCACAACTCGCTGTAAAAAAACATTCTCCTCATCTCCCCCTCTGGCTCTTTCCCCGATCACCTTAAATCCGTGTCCTCTGGTTCCCGACCCTCCTGCCCCCCTGGAAACAGTCTCTCCTTATTTACTCTCTCAAAAACCCTTCCTGATTTTGAACACCTCGATCAAATCTCCCCTTAACCTTCTCTGCTCTGAGGAGAACAATCCCAGCTTCTCCAGTCTCTCCACATCACTGAAGTCCCTCATCCCTGGTCTGGGTGATGGAACGGACGTGGGGTCAGAAGCTCATCTCGGGGTCGAACAGGACGCCGAGGTTCGCCAAAGGTCTGGTTCAGCCTCAGACAGTGGCCAAGGGGAGCCGGGGGGGAGGGAGGGAGGTCAGGGCCGGGGAGACGGGGGCGGAGGTCAGGGCCGGGGAGACGGGGGCGGAGGTCAGGGGGTGATGGGAGAACGGGACTTGGTGCGAGTTAGGATACGGGGCAGCAGAGTGATGGAGACAGACAGCGAGCTGCTGGTTTTTATATAAATTGTACTTTAATGAGAAAAAAAAGTCACGACAATTCAAAAAGGAAAAATAAATCGGGGAAAGGGGGCTGATTGGGGCACGGGGAGGGGGAGGGAGAGAGAGACTGGGGCACTGCTCCCCAGCCCCCCCTGCCAGATGGGACCGGGACGCTGCTCCCCCGCCAGACGGGACCGGGACGCTGCTCCCCCGCCCCCCCCAGCCAGACAGGACCGGGACGCTGCTCCCCACCCCCGCCAGACGGGACTGGGACGCTGTTCCCCAGCCCCCCCCCCGCCAGACGGGACCGGGACGCTGCTCCCCAGTCCCCCCGCCAGACGGGACCGGGACGCTGCTCCCCACCCCCGCCAGACAGGATCGGGACGCTGCTCCCCCGCCAGACGGGACCGGGACGCTGCTCCCCCGCCAGACGGGACCGGGACGCTGCTCCCCCGCCAGACGGGACCGGGACGCTGCTCCCCCGCCAGACGGGACCGGGACGCTGCTCCCAGGGTCCAGAACCCACGGTACTTCCCCCACACCGGACGAGGAAACCCCTCCACTCCCTCCGCCGGTTTCCGGCTGGTTTTTTTTTTAGTACAAAAAAAATTATAGCGACGGGCATCGAAATCGAACAGAATGAGGTCACTCTTAGAAAATAAACAATATTCGCTTCAACCATCGTCCCCCCGCCCCCCCCGATCACAGTGACAGGCGGTGACCCCCGCCCCCCCGATCACAGTGACAGGCGGTGACCCCCGCCCCCCCGATCACAGTGACAGGCGGTGACCCCGCCCCCCCGATCACAGGGACAGGCGGTGACCCCACCCCCCCGATCACAGGGACAGGCGGTGACCCCCGCCCCCCCGATCACAGTGACAGGCGGTGACCCCCGCCCCCCCGATCACAGGGACAGGCGGTGACCCCACCCCCCCGATCACAGTGACAGGCGGTGACCCCACCCCCCCGATCACAGTGACAGGCGGTGACCCCACCCCCCCCGATCACAGTGACAGGCGGTGACCCCCGCCCCCCCGATCACAGTGACAGGCGGTGACCCCACCCCCCCGATCACAGTGACAGGCGGTGACCCCACCCCCCCGATCACAGTGACAGGCGGTGACCCCGCCCCCCCGATCACAGTGACAGGCGGTGACCCCACCCCCCCGATCACAGGGACAGGCGGTGACCCCGCCCCCCCGATCACAGTGACAGGCGGTGACCCCACCCCCCCGATCACAGGGACAGGCGGTGACCCCCCCCCCCCCCCCCCGATCACAGGGACAGGCGGTGACCCCACCCCCCCGATCAGAGTGACAGGCGGTGACCCCGCCCCCCCGATCACAGGGACAGGCGGTGACCCCACCCCCCCCCGATCACAGGGACAGGCGGTGACCCCACCCCCCCGATCAGAGTGACAGGCGGTGACCCCACCCCCCCGATCAGAGTGACAGGCGGTGACCCCGCCCCCCCGATCACAGGGACAGGCGGTGACCCCACCCCCCCGATCAGAGTGACAGGCGGTGACCCCACCCCCCCCGATCACAGTGACAGGCGGTGACCCCGCCCCCCCGATCACAGGGACAGGCGGTGACCCCACCCCCCCGATCAGAGTGACAGGCGGTGACCCCGCCCCCCCGATCACAGGGACAGGCGGTGACCCCGCCCCCCCCGATCACAGTGACAGGCGGTGACCCCGCCCCCCCGATCACAGGGACAGGCGGTGACCCCACCCCCCCGATCAGAGTGACAGGCGGTGACCCCACCCCCCCCCCCGATCACAGTGACAGGCGGTGACCCCACCCCCCCGATCAGAGTGACAGGCGGTGACCCCACCCCCCCGATCAGAGTGACAGGCGGTGACCCCACCCCCCCCCCGATCACAGGGACAGGCGGTGACCCCACCCCCCCGATCACAGTGACAGGCGGTGACCCCGCCCCCCCGATCACAGGGACAGGCGGTGACCCCGCCCCCCCAATCACAGGGACAGGCGGTGACCCCGCCCCCCCGATCACAGGGACAGGCGGTGACCCCGCCCCCCCGATCACAGGGACAGGCGGTGACCCCACCCCCCCGATCACAGGGACAGGCGGTGACCCCGCCCCCCCCCCCCCGATCACAGGGACAGGCGGTGACCCCCGCCCCCCCGATCACAGGGACAGGCGGTGACCCCGCCCCCCCGATCACAGGGACAGGCGGTGACCCCGCCCCCCCCCCCCCCGATCACAGGGACAGGCGGTGACCCCCGCCCCCCCGATCACAGGGACAGGCGGTGACCCCACCCCCCGATCACAGGGACAGGCGGTGACCCCGCCCCCCCGATCACAGGGACAGGCGGTGACCCCGCCCCCCCGATCACAGGGACAGGCGGTGACCCCACCCCCCCGATCACAGGGACAGGCGGTGACCCCGCCCCCCCCCCCCCCGATCACAGGGACAGGCGGTGACCCCCGCCCCCCCGATCACAGGGACAGGCGGTGACCCCGCCCCCCCGATCACAGGGACAGGCGGTGACCCCGCCCCCCCCCCCCCCGATCACAGGGACAGGCGGTGACCCCCAACTCTCAGCCCGTACACGGGCCACCCCGCCAGGTACAGACAGTGAATCAACATCCCTCCCACCCCCCAAATACCCACCCTCCTCCCCCGCCATCTCCCAACAGGGGAAGGGGTGAAAAAGGAAGAGGGGATCTCGCACACGGGATCGGGGATCTCACATGCACACGCGGGGGGATCGGGATCTCTCACACGATCACACGCACGCACACGCGGGGGATCGGACGCACACGCGGGGGATCGGGATCACACGCACACGCGGGGGATCGGGATCTCACGCACACGCGGGGGATCGGGATCTCACGCACACGCGGGGGATCGGGATCTCACGCACACGCGGGGGATCGGGATCTCACGCACACGCGGGGGATCGGGATCTCACGCACACGCGGGGGATCGGGATCTCACGCACACGCGGGGGATCGGGATCTCACGCACACGCACGGGATCGGGATCACACGCACGGGATCGGGATCACACGCACACGCGGGGAACCGGGATCACACGCACACGCGGGGGACCGGGATCACACGCACACGCGGGGGACCGGGATCACACGCACACGCGGGATCTGGATCACACACACACACACGCGGGATCGGGATCACACACACGCGGGGGGGGGGGGGGGGGGGGATCGGGATCACATGCACACGCACACGCGGGGGGAGATGGGGATCACACACACTGTGAACCAGACGCTGTACATGATACGAATGTCCAGGTGGTGGTGAATTCAGCTCTGGTTGAAACTTGCAGAGAGACGGTGAGGGAGAGGAGAAAAACCCGACGCATTTCCAGAAATCATTACATTTGAAGTTGGTCCGTGAAATATGAACAAAAATAGACAAGGAGGCGAATCGGAGGAAGAGGAGAAAACGGGAACAAAAAAAAAACATCAGAGAGTTTGAGGGTTGCTGTAAAACGGCAGGAATGGCTGGGAGACAGAGTTCGCTGGCTGGCTCGGTCTCTCTCACTTCCGCCTCTTCTTCTTACTGCCAATGCTGCTGATGACTGGTCCTTTCCTCTTGCGGCTCCTGGGATCTTCCTCTTCCTCGTGGTATTCACGGTCGGCTACAGGGAGAGAAGGAGGGAGGGCAACAGGAAGAAGAGGGCTGGTGAGGAAAGCACAGTTTCAACCAGTCTGTCCCAGAACCCAGAGACTTCTGTAAAGAATTATCCCAATTTGTAGAATCTTACAGCACAAGAGGCCATTCAGCCCATCGAGCCTGTGCTGGCTCTTTGAAAGATCTATCCAATCAGTCCCACTCCCCCTGCTCTTTCCCCGTCTCCCTGTAAATCTTTCCCCTTCCAGTATTTCTCCGATTCCCCTTTTGAAAGTTATTATTGAATCTGTTCCCACTCCCCTTTCAGGCAGTGAATTCCAGATCATCACAACTCGCTGTAAAAAAACATTCTCCTCATCTCCCCCTCTGGCTCTTTCCCCGATCACCTTAAATCCGTGTCCTCTGGTTCCCGACCTCCTGCCCCCTGGAAACAGTTTCTCCTTATTTACTCTCTCAAAACCCTTCCTGATTTTGAACCCCTCGATCAAATCTCCCCTTAACCTTCTCTGCTCTGAGGAGAACAATCCCAGCTTCTCCAGTCTCTCCACATATTAGAGAGGGAGGTGCTGGAAGTCTTAACGCGCATCAAGGTAGATAAATCTCCGGGACCTGATGAAATGTATCCCAGGACGTTATGGGAGGTTAGGGAGGAAATTGCGGGTCCCCTAGCAGAGATATTTGAATCATCCACCGCTACAGGTGAGGTGCCTGAAGATTGGAGGGTAGCAAATGTTGTGCCTTTGTTTAAGAAGGGCGGCAGGGAAAAGCCTGGGAACTACAGACCAGTGAGCCTGACATCTGTAGTGGGTAAGTTGTTAGAGGATATTCTGAGGGACAGGATCTACAGGCATTTGGAGAGGCAGGGACTGATTAGGAACAGTCAGCATGGTTTTGTGAGAGGAAAATCATGTCTCACGAATTTGATTGAGTTTTTTGAAGGGGTAACCAAGAAGATAGATGAGGGCTGTGCAGTAGACGTGGTCTACATGGACTTCAGCAAAGCCTTTGACAAGGTACCGCATGGTAGGTTGTTACATAAGGTTAAATCTCACGGGATCCAAGGTGAGGTAGCCAATTGGATACAAAATTGGATTGACGACAGAAGACAGAGGGTGGTTGTGGAGGGTTGTTTTTCAAACTGGATGCCTGTGTCCAGCGGTGTGCCTCAGGGATCGGTGCTGGGTCCGCTGTTATTTGTTATTTATATTAATGATTTGGATGAGAATTTAGGAGGCATGGTTAGTAAGTTTGCAGATGACACCAAGATTGGTGGCATTGTGGACAGTGAAGAAGGTTATCTAGGATTGCAACGGGATCTTGATAAATTGGGCCAGTGGGCCGATGAATGGCAGATGGAGTTTAATTTAGATAAATGTGAGGTGATGCATTTTGGTAGATCGAATCGGGCCAGGACCTACTCCGTTAATGGTAGGGCGTTGGGGAGAGTTATAGAACAAAGAGATCTGGGAGTACAGATTCATAGCTCCTTGAAAGTGGAGTCACAGGTGGATAGGGTGGTGAAGAAGGCATTCAGCATGCTTGGTTTCATTGGTCAGAACATTGAATGCAGGAGTTGGGATGTCTTGTTGAAGTTGTACAGGGCATTGGTGAGGCCACACTTGGAGTACTGTGTACAGTTCTGGTCACCCTATTATAGAAAGGATATTATTAAACTAGAAAGAGTGCAGAAAAGATTTACTAGGATGCTACCGGGACTTGCTGGTTTGACTTACAGGGAGAGGTTAGACAGACTGGGACTTTTTTCCCTGGAGAGTAGGAGGTTAAGGGGTGATCTTATAGAAGTCTATAAAATAATGAGGGGCATAGATAAGGTCGATAGTCAAAATCTTTTCCCAAAGGTAGGGGAGTCTATAACGAGGGGGCATAGATTTAAGGTGAGAGGGGAGAGATACAAAAGGATCCAGAGGGGCAATTTTTTCACTCAAAGGGTGGTGAGTGTCTGGAACGAGCTGCCAGAGGCAGTAGTAGAGGCGGGTACAATTTTGTCTTTTAAAAAGCATTTGGACAGTTACATGGGTAAGATGGGTATCGAGGGATATGGGCCAAGTGCAGGCAATTGGGACTAGCTTAGTGGTATAAACTGGGCGACATGAACATGTTGGGCCGAAGGGCCTGTTTCCTTGTTGTAACTTCTATGATTCTTCTATGATTCTATCACTGAAGTCCCTCATCCCTGGGACCATTCCAGTAAATCTCCTCTGCACCCTCTCTAAGGCCTTCACATCTTTCCTAAAGTGTGGGGCCCAGAACTGGACACAATACTCCAGTTGTGGTCGAACCAGTGTTTTATAAAGGTTCATCATGACTTCCATACTTTTGTACTCTATGCCTCTATTTATAAAGCCCAGGATCCCGTATGCTTTGTTAAAAACCGGCCTTCTTAACCTGCCCTGCCACCTTCAGATTATAGAAGAGCAATGAAATAAATCAGCTGATGATGGGCAGTTCATCCCAATCTTTACCGCTCTCCTCCTCACTGCCCAGGGACTCTTCACTAGCTGAAGGTTGAGAGAGACAGCGAGATTAGATTCCCCCCAGGTATACAGACATCTCCGCCATACGGGCGTGGAGCTCCGCGTCAGATCCGAGGGGGGGTGGGGGAAAAAAAAGAGAACGGGGAACGTATGAAGCAACGAGCACTGGCCCCCCCTCCCTCCTCGTGCTGGGGTGGGGGGTCCAGAGCCCAGGACATCCTCTGGTGTCTCCAGCACGAGTCCAGTCGATATATTCAACCAGCGCTCCCTCGGCACCGACCCTCCGACACTCCCTCAGTACTGACCCTCCGACAGAGTGCCCTCCCTCAGTACCGACCCTCCGACACTCCCTCAGTACCGACCCTCCGACAGTGCGGCGCTCCCTCGGTACTGACCCTCCGACAGTGTGGCCCTCCCTCGGTACCGACCCTTCGACAGTGCGGCCCTCCCTCGGCACCGACCCTCCGACAGTGCGGCCCTCCCTCGGCACCGACCCTCCGACAGTGCGGCCCTCCCTCGGCACCGACCCTCCGACAGTGCGGCGCTCCCTCGGTACCGACCCTCCGACAGTGCGGCCCTCCCTCGGTACCGACCCTCCGACAGTGCGGCGCTCCCTCCGTACCGACCCTCCGACAGTGCGGCGCTCCCTCGGAACCGACCCTCCGACAGTGCGACCCTCCCTCAGTACCGACCCTCCGACAGTGCGGCCCTCCCTCGGCACTGACCCTCCGACAGTGCGACCCTCCCTCAGTACCGACCCTCCGACAGTGCGGCGCTCCCTCAGCACCGACCCTCCGACAGTGCGGCGCTCCCTCAGTACTGACCCTCCGACAGTGCGGCCCTCCCTCAGTACTGACCCTCCGACAGTGCGGCGCTCCCTCAGCACCGACCCTCCGACAGTGCGACCCTCCCTCAGTACTGACCCTCCGACAGTGCGGCCCTCCCTCGGCACTGACCCTCCGACAGTGCGGCGCTCCCTCAGCACCGACCCTCCGACAGTGCGGCGCTCCCTCAGCACCGACACTCCGACAGTGCGACCCTCCCTCAGTACTGACCCTCCGACAGTGCGGCCCTCCCTCGGCACTGACCCTCCGACAGTGTGGCCCTCCCTCAGCACTGACCCTCCGACAGTGCGGCCCTCCCTCGGCACCGACCCTCCGACAGTGCGGCCCTCCCTCAGTACTGCCCTCACCCCCCACCCGCTCACCAGACTCCTCCGTCTCAGATGAGTAATCTTCGTCACTGTCCTCATCGACCTCCTCCTCGTCATCGTCCGAGGGATTGAAAGTTTCGTCCTCCAGCTCTGAGGCCGAGTCCTTAGCCTCTGACTCGCTGTCCTGGGAACATAAGGAGGGAAAGGGCAGGTGGGTGTGAGTGTGTGTGTGTGCTCTGTCTCCAGCTCGCGAGTGTTAGCTGATCTTACAGCCCTAGCGTGTGGGACTGATCCCCACCCACTCAGAGCAGTAAAGGCCCAGGCCCCATTCCCGGCCTGTGCAGAACTTACTGCTGCCAGCCAGGGCATGTGATTCCCCCCATGGGCGAATACCCCGCTGATACTTGCTGTCTGGGGCTCACGCTTGGAGAAGGGGGTCTCCTTCGGGTGAGGTACAGGGAGGTGCCCATGGGACCTGGACCCCCTCACCTCCGGGAAACGGCCAACACTGACTCCCCTCATTCATGAAGCGTCTGTAAAACATCCCAAGGCTCTTCACAGGAGCGTAAATCAGACAAAGATTAACAACGAGCCACGAGGAGAGATTAGGACAGGTGACCTAGTCAAAGAGGGAGGTTTTAAGGAGCGTCTTAAAGGAGGAGAGAAAGGGGGAGAGGTTTAGGGAGGGAATTCCAGAGCTCAGGGCCCCGGGCAGCTGAAGGCACGGCCGCCAATGGTGGAGCGATGGGAATCGGGGGGATGGACAAGAGGCCAGAATTGGAGGAGCGCAGAGATCTCGGAGGGTCTTAGGGCCTGGAAGAGGTTACAGAGATAGGGAGGAGGGCGAGGGCCATGGAGGGATTTGAAAACAAGGATGGGGAGAATTTTAAAATGGAGGCGTTCCCGGACCGGGAGCCAATGTAGGTCAGTGAGCACAGGGGGTGAGGGGTGAACGGGACTCGGTGCGAGTTAGGATACGGAGGGAGGGCAGAGTTTTGGATGAGCTGGAGTTTACAGAGGGCGGGAGATGGGAGGCCGGCCAGGAGAGTATTGGAATAGTCAACTAATACATTGAATGTACAGCACAGAAACAGGCCATTCGGCCCATCGGGTCTATCCCGGTGTTTATGCTCCACACGAGCCTCCTCCCTCCCTACTCCATCTCACCCTCTCACCATCTCCTTCTATCCCTTTCTCCCTCATGTGTTTATCGAGCTTCCCCTTAAATCCATCTCCACTATTCACCTCAACCACTCCTTGTGGGAGTGAGTTCCACATTCTCACCACTCTCTGGGGAAAGAAGTTTCTCCTGAATTCCCCATTGGATTTATTAGTGACTATCTTATATTTATGGCCCCCCCCCTAGTTCTGGTCTCCCCCACAAGTGGAAACATCTTCTCTACGTCTACCCTATCGAACCCTCTCATAATCTTAAAGACCTCCATCAGGTCACCCCTCAGTCTTCTCTTTTCCAGAGAAAACTGTGCACAGTGCTCCGAGTGTGGTCTTACCCAGGTTCTGTACAAGTTTAACAGAACTTCTCCGCTTTTCAATTCTATCCCTCGGGAAATGAGCCCCTGTGCTCGACTTGCCTTTTTTATGGCCTTATTAACCTGGGCAGTAAACAGTGTCCAGATTCTGTCGACACCAGAGGTGGCCGAGCCCTGAGACAGCTCCCAGACGAAAGAACTAGAAATGGGGGCCAGGAATGGCAGCCCGGCCCCCCACCCCTCACTTCACCACCCCCCCTCTCTCCACGTACATCACCCTCGGGCTCCAGGAACGACCAGCCTCCCTGCTCAAAGAATCCCTCGGGATCGTCCACAATGGTTTTCATGATCTTGGTCCAGTTCAGCGACTGTACACCTTCTGTATACTTCAGATCACAGGAGCTGTGGGACAGAGCAGGAGAAGGTGTGAGTCCCCGTCCCCGAGTGTGACCGGTCCCGGCCCCCGCCAGAGCGCGCTCCCGGTCCCGGCCCCCGCCAGAGCGCGCTCCCGGTCCCCGCCCGAGCACGCGGCCCCGGTCCCCGCCAGAGCGCGCGCCCCCGGCCCCCGCCCGAGCGCGCTCCCGGTCCCCGCCCCCGCCAGAGCGCGCGCCCCCCGGTCCCCGCCCCCGCCAGAGCGCGCGCCCCCCGGTCCCGGCCCCCGCCAGAGCGCGCGCCCCCGGTCCCCGCCCCCGCCAGAGCGCGCGCCCCCGGTCCCCGCCCCCGCCAGAGCGCGCGCTCCCGGTCCCGGCCCCCGCCAGAGCGCGCGCCCCCGGCCCCCGCCCGAGCGCGCGCTCCCGGCCCCCGCCCGAGCGCGCGCCCCGGCCCCCGCCCGAGCGCGCGCCCCCGGTCCCCGCCCCCGCCAGAGCGCGCGCCCCCGGTCCCCGCCCCCGCCAGAGCGCGCGCCCCCGGTCCCCGCCCCCGCCAGAGCGCGCGCCCCCGGTCCCCGCCCCCGCCAGAGCGCGCGCCCCCGGTCCCCGCCCCCGCCAGAGCGCGCGCCCCCCGGTCCCCCGCCCCCGCCAGAGCGCGCGCCCCCGGTCCCCGCCCCCGCCAGAGCGCGCGCCCCCGGTCCCCGCCCCCGCCAGAGCGCGCGCCCCCGGTCCCCGCCCCCGCCAGAGCGCGCGCCCCCGGTCCCCGCCCCCGCCAGAGCGCGCAGCCCCCCGGTCCCCGCCCCCGCCAGAGCGCGCGCCCCCGGTCCCCGCCCCCGGTGCCCGCCCCCGCCAGAGCGCGCGCCCCCGGTCCCCGCCCCCGCCAGAGCGCGCGCCCCCCGGTCCCCGCCAGAGCACGCGCCCCCGGTCCCCGCCCCGTGCCCGCCCTGTCCCCGCCCCCCGAGTGCGCGCCCTGTCCCCGCGCCCCGCCCCAGAGCGTGCGCCCCCGGTCCCCGCCCGCCCTGTCCCCGCCCCAGCCCAAGCGCTCGCCCTGTCCCCGCGCCCCGCCCCAGAGCGTGCGCCCCCACCGCCCGGGTGAGCCACGGCTCCCCCTCGAGTTCCTGGCCCACTTTCTACCCACTTCAGCCATTCCTTGATGGGGTCGAGTGAGGCGACTGGGATGGCGTTAATCATGGTCACTTTCTTGCTGTAGTCCTTGTAGACAATCACCATGTCAAAGTTCTTCAGGTGGAACTGCACCCTCTCAAAATGGACCAGTTCCACCTCGTCCAAGGTCACCACGAACGGAGGCTGTAACGGAGGGGAGAGAGGTCACTGCCCGCAGGCCCAGTTATCGATACTCCCTCACCCCGGGCCTCCTCCGCAGGCAAGGCCCAGGCTGCAATCCGCGTTCGCTGATCCAGTGACTCCGAGCGTGTCGGGTGAGGATCGGATTGAGCCTTCCCCCCACGGTCGAATATCCCCCCCGCGGCTCACCGAACCCATGGGACGAGGTACCGGGCCGGGGGAGTCGCAGCAACGATGGATCCCAGACCTCAGCCTGAGAGGGAGCCTTCAGGAGGAGGAGGTGGGCGTGTGGGTGGGAGAGCCCAGAAGGAAAGGGCCCTTCAACTGATCGATCACAGCCCCCGCTCCCCAAACACACACACGCCAGCCCCCGCTCCCCAAACACACACACGCCAGCCCCCGCTCCCCAAACACACACACGCCAGCCCCCGCTCCCCAAACACACACACGCCAGCCCCCGCTCCCCAAACACACACACGCCAGCCCCCGCTCCCCAAACACACGCCAGCCCCCGCTCCCCAAACACACACACGCCAGCCCCCGCTCCCCAAACACACACACGCCAGCCCCCGCTCCCCAAACACACGCCAGCCCCCGCTCCCCAAACACACGCCAGCCCCCGCTCCCCAAACACACACACGCCAGCCCCCGCTCCCCAAACACACCAGCCCTCAACTCACCCATTCAGTTACGTTGACCAGCGAGCTGCTAGTTGGCTGAAGCATACAGGTACTTCTGTAGGGAGCTCCGTTAAACCTGGGGGGAGACACAGACAGAGAGAGAGCGTGTGAGAGTGTGAGAGAGAGAGAGAGAGACACAGACAGAGAGAGCGTGTGAGAGAGAGAGAGAGAGAGAGAGAGAGAGACACACAGACAGACAGAGAGAGCGTGTGAGAGAGAGAGAGAGAGACACAGACAGACAGAGAGAGCGTGTGAGAGAGAGAGACAGACAGACAGAGACAGACATGGGATGTGGGCGTCGCTGGCGAGGCCGGCATTTATTGCCCATCCCTAATTGCCCTCGAGACTCTCTCTTGTTGGAGATGGTCATTGTCTGGCACTGATCTGGTGGGAATTTTACTTGCCACTTATGAGCCCAAGCCTGGATGTTGTCCAGGTTTTGCTGCATGCAGGCTCGGACTGCTTCATTATTTGAGGGGTTGCGAATGGAACTGAACACTGTGCAATCATCAGCGAACATCCCCATTTCTGACCTTATGATGGAGGGAAGGTCATTGATGAAGCAGCTGAAGATGGTTGGGCCGAGGACACTGCCCTGAGGAACTCCTGCAGCAATGTCCTGGGGCTGAGATGATTGGCCTCCAACAACCACTACCATCTTCCTTTGTGCTAGGTATGACTCCAGCCACTGGAGAGTTTTCCCCCTGATTCCCGTTGACTTCAATTTTGCTAGGGCTCCTTGGTGCCACACTCGGTCAAATGCTGCCTTGATATCAAGGGCAGTCACTCTCACCTCACCTCTGGAATTCAGCTCTTTTGTCCATGTTTGGACCAAGGCTGTAATGAGCTCTGGTGCCGAGTGGTCCTGGCGGAACCCAAACTGAGCATCGGTGAGCAGGTTATTGGTGAGTAAGTGCCGCTTGATAGCACTGTCGACGACACCTTCCATCACTTTGCTGATGATTGAGAGTAGACTGATGGGGCGGTAATTGGCCGGATTGGATTTGTCCTGCTTTTTGTGGACAGGACATACCTGGGCAATTTTCCACATTGTCGGGTAGATGCCAGTGTTGTAGCTGTACTGGAACAGCTTGGCTAGAGGCGCAGCTAGTTCTGTGAGAGAGAGACAGACAGACAGAGTGTGAGAGAGAGAGAGACAGACAGACAGAGTGTGAGAGAGAGAGACAGAGAGTGAGAGAGTGAGAGAAAGAGAGAGAGCATGAAACAGAGACAGACAGACAGAGAGAGCGTGTGAGTCAGAGACAGAGACGATCAGCAAACCTTAACATAGAATTGCACCATGAGGTTCAATTTACACCTGGAAGCCCTCAGTCCCTCTCTCTCAGGGAGATATCTGTACACTGACTGGTGTCTCTCAGTCCCTCTCTCTCAGGGAGATATCTGTACACTGACTGGTGTCTCTCAGTCCCTCTCTCTCAGGGAGATATCTGTACACTGACTGGTGTGTCTCAGTCCTCTCTCTCTCTCAGGGAGATATCTGTACACTGACTGGTGTCTCTCAGTCCCTCTCTCTCAGGGAGATATCTGTACACTGACTGGTGTCTCTCAGTCCCTCTCTCTCAGGGTGATATCTGTACACTGACTGGTGTCTCTCAGTCCCTCTCTCTCAGGGAGATATCTGTACACTGACTGGTGTCTCTCAGTCCCCTCTCTCTCAGGGAGATATCTGTACACTGACTGGTGTCTCTCAGTCCCTCTCTCTCAGGGAGATATCTGTGCACTGACTGGTGTCTCTCAGTCCCTCTCTCTCAGGGAGATATCTGTACACTGACTGGTGTCTCTCAGTCCCTCTCTCAGGGTGATATCTGTACACTGACTGGTGTCTCTCAGTCCCTCTCTCTCAGGGAGATATCTGTACATTGACTGGTGTCTCTCAGTCCCTCTCTCTCAGGGAGATATCTGTACACTGACTGGTGTCTCTCAGTCCCTCTCTCTCAGGGAGATATCTTTTCACTGACTGGTGTCTCTCAGTCCCTCTCTCTCAGGGAGATATCTGTACACTGACTGGTGTCTCTCAGTCCCCTCTCTCAGGGAGATATCTGTACACTGACTGGTGTCTCTCAGTCCCTCTCTCTCAGGGAGATATCTGTGCACTGACTGGTGTCTCTCAGTCCCTCTCTCTCAGGGAGATATCTGTACACTGACCGGTGTCTCTCAGTCCCTCTCTCAGGGAGATATCTGTACACTGACTGGTGTCTCTCAGTCCCCTCTCTCTCAGGGAGATATCTGTACACTGACTGGTGTGTCTCAGTCCTCTCTCTCTCTCAGGGAGATATCTGTACACTGACTGGTGTCTCTCAGTCCCTCTCTCTCAGGGAGATATCTGTACACTGACTGGTGTCTCTCAGTCCCTCTCTCTCAGGGTGATATCTGTACACTGACTGGTGTCTCTCAGTCCCTCTCTCTCAGGGAGATATCTGTACACTGACTGGTGTCTCTCAGTCCCCTCTCTCTCAGGGAGATATCTGTACACTGACTGGTGTCTCTCAGTCCCTCTCTCTCAGGGAGATATCTGTACACTGACTGGTGTCTCTCAGTCCCCTCTCTCTCAGGGAGATATCTGTACACTGACTGGTGTCTCTCAGTCCCTCTCTCTCAGGGTGATATCTGTACACTGACTGGTGTCTCTCAGTCCCTCTCTCTCAGGGAGATATCTGTACACTGACTGGTGTCTCTCAGTCCCTCTCTCTCAGGGAGATATCTGTACACTGACTGGTGTCTCTCAGTCCCTCTCTCTCAGGGAGATATCTGTACACTGACTGGTGTCTCTCAGTCCCCTCTCTCTCAGGGAGATATCTGTACACTGACTGGTGTCTCTCAGTCCCTCTCTCTCAGGGAGATATCTGTACACTGACTGGTGTCTCTCAGTCCCCCCTCTCTCAGGGTGATATCTGTACACTGACTGGTGTCTCTCAGTCCCTCTCTCTCAGGGAGATATCTGTACACTGACTGGTGTCTCTCAGTCCCTCTCTCTCAGGGAGATATCTGTACACTGACTGGTGTCTCTCAGTCCCTCTCTCTCAGGGAGATATCTGTACACTGACTGGTGTCTCTCAGTCCCTCTCTCTCAGGGAGATATCTGTACACTGACTGGTGTCTCTCAGTCCCTCTCTCTCAGGGAGATATCTGTACACTGACTGGTGTCTCTCAGTCCCCTCTCTCTCAGGGAGATATCTGTACACTGACTGGTGTCTCTCAGTCCCTCTCTCTCAGGGAGATATCTGTACACTGACTGGTGTCTCTCAGTCCCTCTCTCTCAGGGAGATATCTGTACACTGACTGGTGTCTCTCAGTCCCCCCTCTCTCAGGGTGATATCTGTACACTGACTGGTGTCTCTCAGTCCCTCTCTCTCAGGGAGATATCTGTACACTGACTGGTGTCTCTCAGTCCCTCTCTCTCAGGGAGATATCTGTACACTGACTGGTGTCTCTCAGTCCCTCTCTCTCAGGGAGATATCTGTACACTGACTGGTGTCTCTCAGTCCCTCTCTCTCAGGGAGATATCTGTACACTGACTGGTGTCTCTCAGTCCCTCTCTCTCAGGGAGATATCTGTACACTGACTGGTGTCTCTCAGTCCCCTCTCTCTCAGGGAGATATCTGTACACTGACTGGTGTCTCTCAGTCCCTCTCTCTCAGGGAGATATCTGTACACTGACTGGTGTCTCTCAGTCCCCTCTCTCTCAGGGAGATATCTGTACACTGACTGGTGTCTCTCAGTCCCCTCTCTCTCAGGGAGATATCTGTACACTGACTGGTGTCTCTCAGTCCCCTCTCTCTCAGGGAGATATCTGTATACTGACTGGTGTCTCTCAGTCCCTCTCTCTCAGGGAGATATCTGTACACTGACTGGTGTCTCTCAGTCCCCCCTCTCTCAGGGTGATATCTGTACACTGACTGGTGTCTCTCAGTCCCTCTCTCTCAGGGAGATATCTGTACACTGACTGGTGTCTCTCAGTCCCTCTCTCTCAGGGAGATATCTGTACACTGACTGGTGTCTCTCAGTCCCTCTCTCTCAGGGAGATATCTGTACACTGACTGGTGTCTCTCAGTCCCTCTCTCTCAGGGAGATATCTGTACACTGACTGGTGTCTCTCAGTCCCTCTCTCTCAGGGAGATATCTGTACACTGACTGGTGTCTCTCAGTCCCTCTCTCTCAGGGAGATATCTGTACACTGACTGGTGTCTCTCAGTCCCTCTCTCTCAGGGAGATATCTGTACACTGACTGGTGTCTCTCAGTCCCCTCTCTCTCAGGGAGATATCTGTACACTGACTGGTGTCTCTCAGTCCCCTCTCTCTCAGGGAGATATCTGTACACTGACTGGTGTCTCTCAGTCCCCTCTCTCTCAGGGAGATATCTGTATACTGACTGGTGTCTCTCAGTCCCTCTCTCTCAGGGAGATATCTGTACACTGACTGGTGTCTCTCAGTCCCTCTCTCTCAGGGAGATATCTGTACACTGACTGGTGTCTCTCAGTCCCCTCTCTCTCAGGGAGATATCTGTACACTGACTGGTGTCTCTCAGTCCTCTCTCTCTCAGGGAGATATCTGTACACTGACTGGTGTCTCTCAGTCCCTCTCTCTCAGGGAGATATCTGTACACTGACTGGTGTCTCTCAGTCCCTCTCTCTCAGGGAGATATCTGTACACTGACTGGTGTCTCTCAGTCCCTCTCTCTCAGGGAGATATCTGTACACTGACTGGTGTCTCTCAGTCCCCTCTCTCTCAGGGAGATATCTGTACACTGACTGGTGTCTCTCAGTCCCTCTCTCTCAGGGAGATATCTGTACACTGACTGGTGTCTCTCAGTCCCCTCTCTCTCAGGGAGATATCTGTACACTGACTGGTGTCTCTCAGTCCCCTCTCTCTCAGGGAGATATCTGTACACTGACTGGTGTCTCTCAGTCCCCTCTCTCTCAGGGAGATATCTGTATACTGACTGGTGTCTCTCAGTCCCTCTCTCTCAGGGAGATATCTGTACACTGACTGGTGTCTCTCAGTCCCCCCTCTCTCAGGGAGATATCTGTACACTGACTGGTGTCTCTCAGTCCCTCTCTCTCAGGGAGATATCTGTATACTGACTGGTGTCTCTCAGTCCCTCTCTCTCAGGGAGATATCTGTACACTGACTGGTGTCTCTCAGTCCTCTCTCTCAGGGAGATATCTGTACACTGACTGGTGTCTCTCAGTCCCCTCTCTCTCAGGGAGATATCTGTACACTGACTGGTGTCTCTCAGTCCCCTCTCTCTCAGGGAGATATCTGTACACTGACTGGTGTCTCTCAGTCCCTCTCTCAGGGAGATGTCTGTCTCACTTACCCGAGGTCCCTGAATGGAACCTCGAATTCCTGCTCTTCTTTTGTTAGCGCCTCCACCTTCTCGATGAAGTTCTTGAAAGCGGTTTTCAGTTTATGTCTCATCTCCCGTTCCATCTGTGAACAGAAATAGGGCCTGAATATCCTGCGCGACCCCCCTCCGCCCCCCAGGATAACCCGGCCCGGCCCCCCGCTCCCCCCCAGGATACCCGGCCCGGCCCCCCGCTCCCCCCCAGGATACCCGGCCCGGCCCCCCCGCTCCCCCCAGGATACCCGGGCCCGACCCCCCGCCCCCCCAGAATACCCGGTGCGACCCCCCGCCCCCCCCCCCCCCCGAATACCCGGCACGACCCCCCGCTCCCCCCCAGGATACCGGCACGACCCCCCGCTCCCCCCCAGGATACCCGGCCCGACCCCCCGCCCCCCCAGAATACCCGGTGCGACCCCCCGCCCCCCCCCCCCCCCCGAATACCCGGCACGACCCCCCGCTCCCCCCCCAGGTACCCGGCACGACCCCCCGCTCCCCCCCAGGATACCCGGCACGACCCCCCGCTCCCCCAGGATATCCGGCCCGACCCCTGCCCCCCCCCCAAAGATACCCAGCGCGCCCCCCCCCCAGGATACCCGGCCCGACCCCCGCCCCCCCAGAATACCCGGTGCGACCCCCCCGCCCCCCCCCCCCCCCGAATACCCGGCACGACCCCCCGCGTCCCCCCCAGGATACCCGGCCCGACCCCCCGCCCCCCCCAGGATACCCGGCGCGCCCCCTGCCCCCCCCAGGATACCCGGCACGCCCCCGCCCCCCAGAATACCCGGTGCGACCCCCCGCCCCCCCCCCCGAATACCCGGCACGACCCCCCCGCTCCCCCCCAGGATATCCGGCCCGACCCCTGCCACCCCCACCAAAGATACCCAGCGCGCCCCCCCCCAGGATACCCGGCCCGCCCCCCCGCCCCCCCAGGATACCCGGCGCAACCCTCCGCTCCCCCAGGATACCCGGCGCCGCCCCCCTGCCCCCCCCCCCAGGATACCCGGCGCGCCCCCTGCCCCCCCAGGATACCGGCGGCCCCCTGCCCCCCCAGGATACCCGGTGCGCCCCCTGCCCCCCCCCCAGGATACCCGGCGCGCCCCCTGCCCCCCCAGGATACCCGGCGCAACCCTCCGCTCCCCCAGGATACCCGGCGCGACCCCCTGCCCCCCCAGGATACCCGGCGCGCCCCCCTGCCCCCCCAGGATACCCGGCGCGCCCCCTGCCCCCCAGGATACCCGGCGCGCCCCCCTGCCCCCCCCCAGGATACCCAGCGCGCCCCCTGCCCCCCCGAATGCCCAGGCGTGTGCGGATGGATCCCAGGGTTCCCCTCTCCCGTTACCTGTTCTGCGTACAGGTCGTCTCGGTCGTGCATGTGTTGGTGTTTGCCCAGATCTGTGGTGATCTCACCGACTTCTGTGTAGAACTGTACGTCCGTGTGTCTCCTCTTCCCGAACATGATGGCGTTCTGGGGAGGGAACGGGAACGGGGAGGTGAGAACAGACAGAGCACGCGCGACAGACGGAGAGGGAGGGAGGGTCAGACTGCAGCTCCCAGCCCTAAGACCATGAGAGAGAGAGCAGGAGTAGGCCATTCGGCCCCTCGAGCCTGCTACAACCATTCAATGAGATCATGGCTGATCTGATTTTTACCTCAACTCACTTTCCAGTCCTTTCCCCATAATCCTTTGACTCCCTTTCTGATCAAAATTTTGTCTAACTCGGCCTTGAATATATTCAATGACTCGGCCTCCACAGCTTTTTGGGGTAAAGAATTCCAAAGATCATGACCCTCTGGGAGAAGAAATTCCTCCTCATTTCCGTCTTAAACGGGCGACCCCTTATTCTGAGGCTACGCCCCTAGTTTTAGATTCCCCCATGAGGGGTAACATCCTCTCAGCATCGACCCTATCGAGTCCCCTCAGAATCTTGTCTGTTTCAATAAGATCTCCTCTCATTCTTCTAAACTCCAATGAGTGTAGACCCAACCTGTTCAATCTCCTGAGCGATCCCAGAGGTCCCTCTCTCTTCCCGGAGTCAGTTCCACACCCCCCTCACTCTCTCTCTGCGAAGCTCCCGTCACCTGCCACTAACTCTCCCTCTCCCCCCCTCCACCGTGTTAGACCCACCTTGAGGTGGAAATGCAAGACGATGATCATCTCGCCATCGCAGGGCTGGAAGATGGAGTGTTTTGATGTTGTTGTACAGTATGTCGACCCTTGTCCCCTCGGACTGACGTGAACCGGAAACCTGCAGAGAAAACAGACCCGTGAGAGAGAGAGAGAGAGAGAGAGAGAGAGACAGAGAGAGACAGAGAGAGACAGAGAGAGAGAGAGAGAGAGAGAGAGAGACAGAGACAGAGACAGAGACAGAGAGAGAGACAGAGAGACAGAGAGGAGAGAGACAGGAGACAGAGAGAGAGAGAGACAGACAGAGAGAGAGAGACAGAGAGAGAGAGACAGAGAGAGAGAGAGAGAGACAGAGAGAGACAGAGAGAGAGACAGAGAGAGAGAGAGAGAGAGAGAGACAGAGAGAGAGACAGAGAGAGAGAGACAGAGAGAGAGAGAGAGAGACAGAGAGAGAGAGAGAGAGAGAGACAGAGAGACAGAGAGACAGAGAGAGAGAGAGAGAGAGAGAGAGACAGAGAGAGAGAGAGAGACAGACAGAGAGAGAGACAGAGATAGAGACAGAGAGAGAGAGAGATAGAGACAGAGAGAGAGAGAGAGAGAGAGAGAGAGAGAGAGAGGCAGCCAGAGACAGAGAGAGAGAGGCAGCCAGAGACAGAGAGAGAGAGGCAGCCAGAGACAGAGAGAGAGAGGCAGCCAGAGACAGAGAGAGAGAGACAGACAGAGACAGAGATAGAGAGAGACAGACAGAGACAGAGAGAGAGAGGGACAGCCAGAGACAGAGAGAGAGAGGGACAGCCAGAGACAGAGAGAGGACAGCCAGAGACAGAGAGAGAGAGACAGCCAGAGACAGAGAGAGAGAGACAGCCAGAGACAGAGAGAGAGAGACAGCCAGATAGAGAGAGACAGAGACAGAGGACAGAGACAGAGATAGAGAGATACAGCCAGAGACAGAGATAGAGAGAGACAGCCAGAGACAGACAGCCAGAGAGAGACAGCCAGAGACAGAGAGAGACAGACAGCCAGAGAGAGACAGCCAGAGAGAGACAGCCAGAGAGAGACAGCCAGAGACAGATAGAGAGAGACAGCCAGAGAGAGATAGAGAGAGACAGCCAGAGACAGATAGAGAGAGAGACAGCCAGAGACAGATAGAGAGAGAGACAGCCAGAGACAGGGAGAGAGAGACAGCCAGAGACAGAGATAAAGACAGAGAGACAGAGATAGAGAGAGAGACAGAGACAGAGACACAGAGAGAGACAGCCAGAGACAGAGACAGAGAGAGAGAGAGAGACAGCGAGAGACAGACAGCCAGAGATAGAGAGAGAGACAGAGAGAGAGAGAGAGACAGCGAGAGACAGACAGCCAGAGATAGAGAGAGAGACAGAGAGAGAGAGAGACAGCGAGAGACAGACAGCCAGAGAGACAGCGAGAGACAGACAGCCAGAGATAGAGAGAGAGACAGACAGCCAGAGATAGAGAGAGAGACAGACAGCCAGAGATAGAGAGAGAGACAGACAGCCAGAGATAGAGAGAGAGACAGACAGCCAGAGATAGAGAGAGAGACAGACAGCCAGAGATAGAGAGAGAGACAGACAGCCAGAGATAGAGAGAGAGACAGACAGCCAGAGATAGAGAGAGAGACAGACAGCCAGAGATAGAGAGAGAGACAGACAGCCAGAGATAGAGAGAGAGACAGACAGTCAGAGATAGAGAGAGAGACAGACAGCCAGAGATAGAGAGAGAGACAGACAGCCAGAGATAGAGAGAGAGACAGACAGCCAGAGATAGAGAGAGAGACAGACAGCCAGAGATAGAGAGAGAGACAGACAGCCAGAGATAGAGAGAGAGACAGACAGCCAGAGATAGAGAGAGAGACAGACAGCCAGAGATAGAGAGAGAGACAGACAGCCAGAGATAGAGAGAGACAGACAGCCAGAGATAGAGAGAGAGACAGACAGCCAGAGATAGAGAGAGAGACAGACAGCCAGAGATAGAGAGAGAGACAGACAGCCAGAGATAGAGAGAGAGACAGACAGCCAGAGATAGAGAGAGAGACAGACAGCCAGAGATAGAGAGAGAGACAGACAGCCAGAGATAGAGAGAGAGACAGACAGCCAGAGATAGAGAGAGAGAGACAGACAGCCAGAGATAGAGAGAGAGACAGACAGCCAGAGATAGAGAGACAGACAGCCAGAGATATAGAGAGAGACAGACAGCCAGAGATAGAGAGAGAGAGACAGACAGCCAGAGATAGAGAGAGAGACAGACAGCCAGAGATAGAGAGAGAGACAGACAGCCAGAGATAGAGAGAGAGACAGACAGCCAGAGATAGAGAGAGAGACAGACAGCCAGAGATAGAGAGAGAGACAGACAGAGACAGAGAGCCAGAGACAGACAAAAAAAAATCGACAATGCCAGAAATGTGAAGGCCAGAAGTGGGGATCACCCTGCGGGTCTGTCAGCCTCTGAAAGAGACCAGTACCGTAAATCGATACAGCACCTCAACGCTCGGTACACTTGGGAGGCAAGTGTTAAAGGGGCTTAAAGGGTTAAATTACGAGGACAGGTTACACAGACCGGGCTTGTATTCCCTCGAGTGTCGAAGATTAAGGGGTGATCTAATCGAGGGGTTTAAGATGATTAAAGGATTTGATAGGGTCGATGGAGAGAAACTATTTTCTCTGCTGGGGGGAAGTCCAGAACAAGGGGGTAGAACCTTAAAATTAGAGCCGGGCCGTTCAGGGGTGATGTCGGGAGGCGTTTCTTCACACAAAGGGGAGTGGGAATCTGGAACTCTCTCCCCCAAAAAAGCTGTGGAGGCCAGGGGTCGATTGGAGGTTTCAAGACTGAGATCGATCGATTTTTGTTGGGTGAGGGGATTAAGAGAAATGGAGGAAAGGCGGAGAAATGGAGAGAAGATACAGAACAGCCCTGATCTGATTGATGGGTGGCACAGGCTCGAGGGGCTGAATGGCCTCCTCCTGTTCCTGTGTAACAGGCTCGAGAGGCTGAACGGCCTCCTCCTGTTCCTGTGCAACGGGCTCGAGGGGCTGAACGGCCTCCTCCTGTTCCCCTGTAACGGGCTCGAGGGGCTGAACGGCCTCCTCCTGTTCCTGTGTAACAGGCTCGAGGGGCTGAACGGCCTCCTCCTGTTCCTGTGTAACAGGCTCGAGGGGCTGAACGGCCTCCTCCTGTTCCTGTGTAACAGGCTCGAGGGGCTGAACGGCCTCCTCCTGTTCCTGTGTAACAGGCTCGAGGGGCTGAACGGCCTCCTCCTGTTCCCCTGTAACGGGCTCGAGGGGCTGAACGGCCTCCTCCTGTTCCCCTGTAACAGGCTTGAGGGGCTGAATGGCCTCCTCCTGTTCCTGTGTAACAGGCTCGAGGGGCTGAACGGCCTCCTCCTGTTCCTGTGTAACAGGCTCGAGGGGATGTATGGCCTCCTCCTGTTCCTGTGTAACAGGTTCGAGGGGCTGAATGGGGCTCAGTCCCATGCCAGGTGGAATCAGTAACTCAGCACAGGCCCGGGACAGATCCTGGGACTTTCCTGGTCCGAGTGTGCGGGGCTCAGATTAATTAATTCAGCCAGTAACTGGGGAGAGGGGGACCTACCGTTGACGTGAGCCTCCAGCGAGCCCTGCATCCTCTTCTGGGCAATGTTGGGCCGGATGTACAGGTCCTTGAGTTTGGGGTTACTCCTGTTCAGGTTGATGATCAGAGAGTCTTGTTTCACGATGCCCTGGGGAGAGAGAAAATAAGTCACCAACAGAGCAAGACCCGTCCCATCCCGTCTCTCCCCCACACTATGGGACGGCACAGGACTGGGGGAGGGAGACAGGAGGCAGCAGGTCAGAGACACCCTCAGTACTGACCCTCCGACAGTGCGGCGCTCCCTCAGTACCGACCCTCCGACAGTGCGGCGCTCCCTCAGTACCGACCCTCCGACAGTGCGGCGCTCCCTCGGTACTGACCCTCCGACAGTGCGGCGCTCCCTCGGTACTGACCCTCCGACAGTGCGGCGCTCCCTCAGTACCGACCCTCCGACAGTACGGCGCTCCCTCAGTACCGACCCTCCGACAGTGCGGCCCTCCCTCAGTACCGACCCTCCGACAGTGCGGCGCTCCCTCAGTACCGACCCTCCGACAGTACGGCGCTCCCTCAGTACCGACCCTCCGACAGTGCGGCCCTCCCTCAGTACCGACCCTCCGACAGTGCAGCGCTCCCTCAGTACCGACCCTCCGACAGTGCGGCGCTCCCTCAGTACCGACCCTCCGACAGTGCGGGGCTCCCTCAGTACGGACCCTCCGACAGTGCGGCGCTCCCTCAGTACTGACCCTGCGACAGTGCGGCGCTCCCTCAGTACTGACCCTCCGACAGTGCGGCACTCCCTCAGTACTGACCCTCCGACAGTGCGGCGCTCCCTCAGTACTGACTCTCCGACAGTGCGGCGCTCCCTCAGTACTGACCCTCCGACAGTGCGGCGCTCCCTCAGTACCGACCCTCCGACAGTGCGGCGCTCCCTCAGTACCGACCCTCCGACAGTGCAGCGCTCCCTCAGTACCGACCCTCCGACAGTGCGGCCCTCCCTCAGTACCGACCCACCGACAGTGCAGCGCTCCCTCAGTACCGACCCTCCGACAGTGCGGCGCTCCCTCAGTACCGACCCTCCGACAGTGCGGCGCTCCCTCAGTACCGACCCTCCGACAGTGCGGGGCTCCCTCAGTACTGACCCTCCGACAGTGCGGCGCTCCCTCAGTACCGACCCTCCGACAGTGCGGCCCTCCCTCAGTACTGACTCTCCGACAGTGCGGCGCTCCCTCAGTACTGACCCTCCGACAGTGCGGCGCTCCCTCAGTACTGACCCTCCCACAGTGCGGCGCTCCCTCAGTACTGACCCTCCGACAGTGCAGCACTCCCTCAGTACTGACCCTGCGACAGTGCGGCGCTCCCTCAGTACTGACCCTCCGACAGTGCGGCACTCCCTCAGCACTGACCCTCCGACAGTGCGGCACTCCCTCAGTACTGACCCTCCGACAGTGCGGCGCTCCCTCAGTACTGACCCTCCGACAGTGCGGCGCTCCCTCAGTACCGACCCTCCGACAGTGCGGCCCTCCCTCAGTACCGACCCACCGACAGTGCAGCGCTCCCTCAGTACCGACCCTCCGACAGTGCAGCGCTCCCTCAGTACCGACCCTCCGACAGTGCGGCGCTCCCTCAGTACCGACCCTCCGACAGTGCGGGGCTCCCTCAGTACCGACCCTCCGACAGTGCGGCGCGCTCCTCAGTACTGACCCTCCGACAGTGCGGCGCTCCCTCAGTACTGACCCTCCGACAGTGCGGCCCTCCCTCAGCACTGACCCTCCGACAGTGCGGCCCTCCCTCAGCACTGACCCTCTGTCAGTGCGGCGCTCCCTCAGCACTGACCCTCCGACAGTGCGGCCCTCCCTCAGCACTGACCCTCTGTCAGTGCGGCCCTCCCTCAGTACCGACCCTCCGACAGTGCGGCCCTCCCTCAGTACCGACCCTCCGACAGTGCGGCCCTCCCTCAGCACTGACCCTCCGACAGTGCGGCGCTCCCTCAGTACTGACCCTCCGACAGTGCGGCCCTCCCTCAGCACTGACCCTCTGTCAGTGCGGCCCTCCCTCAGTACCGACCCTCCGACAGTGCGGCCCTCCCTCAGTACCGACCCTCCGACAGTGCGGCCCTCCCTCAGTACCGACCCACCGACAGTGGGTGAGATCTCAGAAACTGCGCCACCCCTTCACATCTTACAATGGGAAACCTCGACAGAAGCACGGCTGTTGGACCCCCCCCCCTCGCCCCGCTAGATATTAAAGACAGGGGGTCGCTGTGCCCCTTGACCTTGCCCCCTCCGTCCCTCACCTCCTTCTCCTTCTCCTCCGCCTCGCGGGTCTTGTAACGTTTCTGCACTTCCTTGATGATGCGGAAAGCGTTCTGGAGATTGGTGGCTGGGATAATCTGCTCGCCAGGTATCTTGAGGTTTGAAGCTCGGTAGGTGCTGCAGGGTGAGGGAGTAAAGAGAGAGAGAGGGGGGGTGATGAGTACAATTGGTCAGTGCCGATCGGGACCGGCCGATTAAACCACAACCACTGCCGGATACACCTTCCCCACCCTGAGAACAACTCAAACCCCACACAGCGAGGGGGGGCGGAGGGGCGAGGGGGGGGAGCCGCGGGCGAGGGGGGCGGAGGAGGAGCCGCGGGCGAGGGGGGCGGAGGAAGAGCCGCGGGCGAGGGGGGCGGAGGAGGAGACGCGGGGCGAGGGGGGCGGAGGAAGAGCCGCGGGCGAGGGGGGCGGAGGAAGAGCCGCGGGCGAGGGGGGCGGAGGAGGAGACGCGGGGCGAGGGGGGGGGCGGAGGAGGAGCCGCGGGGCGAGGGGGGGGGAGCCGCGGGGCGAGGTTCACTTACATCTCCTTGACGAAGGTGGCCTCGGGGTTGGGGAACAGGTTTCCCTCGTTGCGGCCCAGGGCACTCCCTGGGCAGTAGAAGTTGATGCGGAGGTAGGTGTAATCTCCCTCCACCGACGTGCTGATGTTCTGGGGAGGGCAAACACAACATAGAGTGAGGAGTGATCCAATATCACTGAGCCTCCCCCCAGAGTCCGGTCCCACAGCCTCCCCCCACTCCCCCCACTCTCCACACTGTCCCACATCCCTAGCGAACATTCTTCCGTTGAGCACTGTGCACATTTCTGGTCTCCATATACCTGGGTTAGACCACACTCGGAGCACTGTGCACAGTTCTGGTCTCCATATACCTGGGTTAGACCACACTTGGAGCACTGTGCACAGTTCTGGTCTCCATATACCTGGGTTAGACCACACTCGGAGCACTGTGCACAGTTCTGGTCTCCATATACCTTGGTTAGACCACACTCGGAGCACTGTGCACAGTTCTGGTCTCCATATACCTTGGTTAGACCACACTCGGAGCACTGTGCACAGTTCTGGTCTCCATATACCTTGGTTAGACCACACTCGGAGCACTGTGCACAGTCCTGGTCTCCATATACCTGGGTTAGACCACACTCGGAGCACTGTGCACAGTTCTGGTCTCCATATACCTGGGTTAGACCACACTTGGAGCACTGTGCACAGTTCCGGTCTCCATATACCTTGGTTAGACCACACTCGGAGCACTGTGCACAGTTCTGGTCTCCATATACCTGGGTTAGACCACACTCGGAGCACTGTGCACAGTTCTGGTCTCCATATACCTTGGTTAGACCACACTCGGAGCACTGTGCACAGTTCTGGTCTCCATATACCTGGGTTAGACCACACTCGGAGCACTGTGTACAGTTCCTGGTCTCCATATACCTTGGTTAGACCACACTAGCAGCACTGTGCACAGTTCTGGTCTCCATATACCTTGGTTAGACCACACTCGGAGCACTGTGCACAGTTCTGGTCTCCATATTACCTCGGTTTGACCACACTCGGAGCACTGTGCACAGTTTCGGTCTCCATATACCTGGGTTAGACCACACTCGGAGCACTGTGCACAGTTCTGGTCTCCATATACCTCGGTTAGACCACACTCGGAGCACTGTGCACAGTTCTGGTCTCCATATACCTTGGTTAGGACCACACTCGGAGCACTGTGCACAGTTCTGGTCTCCATATACCTTGGTTAGACCACACTCGGAGCACTGTGCACAGTTCTGGTCTCCATATACCTTGGTTAGACCACACTCGGAGCACTGTGCACAGTTCTGGTCTCCATATACCTTGGTTAGACCACACTCGGAGCACTGTGCACAGTTCCGGTCTCCATATACCTTGGTTAGACCACACTCGGAGCACTGTGCACAGTTCTGGTCTCCATATACCTTGGTTAGACCACACTCGGAGCACTGTGCACAGTTCTGGTCTCCATATACCTCGGTTTGACCACACTCGGAGCACTGTGCACAGTTCCGGTCTCCATATACCTGGGTTAGACCACACTCGGAGCACTGTGCACAGTTCTGGTCTCCATATACCTCGGTTAGACCACACTCGGAGCACTGTGCACAGTTCTGGTCTCCATATACCTTGGTTAGACCACACTTGGAGCACTGTGCACAGTTCTGGTCTCCATATACCTGGGTTTAGACCACACTCGGAGCACTGTGCACAGTTCCGGTCTCCATATACCTTGGTTAGACCACACTCGGAGCACTGTGCACAGTTCCGGTCTCCATATACCTGGGTAGACCACACTCGGAGCACTGTGCACAGTCTGGTCTCCATATACCTTGGTTAGACCACACTGGGAGCACTGTGCACAGTTCCACTCTCCATATACCTTGGTTAGACCACACTCGGAGCACTGTGCACAGTTCTGGTCTCCATATACCTTGGTTAGACCACACTCGGAGCACTGTGCACAGTTCTGGTCTCCATATACCTCGGTTAGACCACACTCGGAGCACTGTGCACAGTTCCGGTCTCCATTATACCTTGGTTTAGACCACACTCGGAGCACTGTGCACAGTTCTGGTCTCCATATACCTGGGTTTGACCACACTCGGAGCACTGTGCACAGTTCTGGTCTCCATATACCTGGGTTTGACCAGACTCGGAGCACTGTGCACAGTTCTGGTCTCCATATACCTCGGTTAGACCACACTGGGAGCACTGTGCACAGTTCTGGTCTCCATATACCTTGGTTAGACCACACTCGGAGCACTGTGCACAGTTCTGGTCTCCATATACCTTGGTTAGACCACACTCGGAGCACTGTGCACAGTTCTGGTCTCCATATACCTTGGTTAGACCACACTCGGAGCACTGTGCACAGTCCTGGTCTCCATATACCTTGGTTCGACCACACTTGGAGCACTGTGCACAGTTCGCGGTCTCCATATACCTGGGTTAGACACACTCGGAGCACTGTGCACAGTTCTGGTCTCCATATACCTGGGTTAGACCACACTTGGGGCACTGTGCACAGTTCTGGTCTCCATATACCTCGGTTGGACCACACTCGGAGCACTGTGCACAGTTCTGGTCTCCATATACCTATGTTAGACCACACTCGGAGCACTGTGCACAGTTCTGGTCTCCATATACCTCGGTTAGACCACACTTGGAGCACTGTGCACAGTTCCGGTCTCCATATACCTGGGTTAGACCACACTCGGAGCACTGTGCACAGTTCTGGTCTCCATATACCTTGGTTAGACCACACTTGGAGCACTGTGCACAGTTCTGGTCTCCATATACCTGGGTTAGACCACACTCGGAGCACTGTGCACAGTTCTGGTCTCCATATACCTTGGTTAGACCACACTCGGAGCACTGTGCACAGTTCTGGCCTCCATATTATAAAAGGATATCGAGGCACAGGAGAAGGTGCAAAAAAGATTTACTAGGGTGATACCAGAACTGAGAGGTTTATAACTATCAGGAAAGGCTGAACAGGCTGGGGCTCTCTCTCTAGAAAGAGAGGACTCCTCCACACTTTATACAGAATTTACAGCACAGAAACAGACCACCATTCGGCCCATCGGGTCTATCCCGGTGTTTCTGCTCCACACGAGCCTCCTCCCTCCCTCCTCCATCTCACCCTCTCACCATCTCCTTCTATCCCTTTCTCCCTCATGTGTTTATCGAGCTTCCCCTTAAATCCATCTCCACTATTCACCTCAACCACTCCTTGTGGGAGTGAGTTCCACATTCTCACCACTCTCTGGGGAAAGAAGTTTCTCCTGAATTCCCCATTGGATTTATTAGTGACTCTCTTATATTTATGGCCACCCCCCCTAGTTCTGGTCTCCCCCACAAGTGGGAACATCTCTCTACGTCTACCCTATCGAACCCTCTCATAATCTCGAAGACCTCGACTGGGTTCGAGTTTAGAGTGAGGTACTGAAGAGGATGGTGACCGTGCAGAAGGGACTGTCCTGAGGTTGATAGTACGGGAACATCTTCTAATTGATGTTCGGGGGAGAGGGTGACCAGAAAGGACTAGTTTCTTGGGACCAGCCGCAGCGACTGGAGAGTCTGTGCCGGTCGCCTCCGCCACCCTGCGGTCCGCTCGAAGAACGTGACAGTTTGAAACAATTGAACTCTGACTGACCCGAGACCCGTGTTTACTTAACAACGATGAGGTATTGCGGCCTTAAGGAGGGATATGGGTCCATCGCTGACGCTCGAACCAAGTGGCAACACGTGGCATTTGACTAGCACAAAGAGGCAAGCCTTGACCCCTCCCCCCTCCCCCTCCCCTCCCTCCCCCCCTCCCCTCCCTGTAGGCAGGGCTCGCCCTCCCACCCTCGCTGGCTGGCCGGGTGTCTGGATCGTACCTTGATGGTGGCGATGTGGAACGGAGTAGCGATGCCAAACACGGGCAGGATGACCGTCTCGTACTTCTTGTCGATGTAGATCTTCATGCCGCGGATGTCCGATTCTTGGGCATCTGCGAGGGTTCTTGTACGAGTCCCGGGACTTGCGAGCTCTGTGGGGGCAGGGAATATCAACAGGTTCAATCAGTCCGGGGGAGAAAGAGAGGGGGGGGGGGGAGGGAGAGGGGGTGGGCGGCACACTCTGCAGCCACGGTGCGCCGGGCAGGGGTGTGGGGGCGCGGTGGGTGGGTGGTCTGCTGACCGAGTCGACTCTCACTCTGCCCTGATCGCGGTCGTTGAAACCGCCCTGCCACGGGACACAACGAACAGCCAGCACGTTATCAGTGCCCCGGACAGTGAGTCTCCGCTATTCGACTGTGGGAGGGGGCATCACAATCCTACCCTCACCCCCCCCCCCCCCCGCAGGAGGAACACCAGTGGATTTCATCCACTCCCCCTCCAGGAGTCACTGAGGTGAATTCGAGCCTCCCCCTCCCCCTCCCCGCCCCCTCAATTCAGCACAGGCCAGGGACGGAGCCTGGGCCTTTCCTGCTGTGGATGGGTGGGGGCTGGATTGGCCAACTCCGCTCTGTATGACCCTTGAACTGTAGCTGAGACAGGAGGGGCTCTCACTTCTGGGTCTGCTGCTCCCCTCGATTCTCCGTCAGTCTCCGCTTGGCCTCCTCGTTCAGCTGGTGAGCGAGTTCACGCTGGTGCGTCCGGCGTTTCTCCTCTGACGTCATCTCGTTCTACACGGTGGGGGGGGGGGGAAGAGAGAGAGAGAGAGAGAGAGAGAGAGAGAAAAAGGTGAGAGAGAGAGAGAGAGAGAGAGAGAAAGGTGAGAGAGAGAGAGAGAGAGGAAGGAGAGAGAGGAAAGGTGAGAGAGAGAGAGAGAGAGAGAGAGAGAGAAAAGGTGAGAGAGAGAGAGAGAGAGAGGAAGGAGAGAGAGAGAGAGAGAGAAAAGGTGAGAGAGAGAGAGGGAGAGAGAGAGAGAGGAAGGAGAGAGAGAGAGAGAGAGAAAAGGTGAGAGAGAGAGAGAGGAGAGAGAGAGAGAGAGGAAGGAGAGAGGAGAGAGAGAGAGAGGGAGAGAGAGAGAGAGAGGAAGGTGAGAGAGAGAGAGAGAAGAGAGGGGGAGAGTGAATAAATGAAACCA
>NW_027138540.1:25000-32500 GCF_035084215.1 Heptranchias perlo | reverse complement strand
TTGCGTGCGGCAGGAGGAGGCGCAGCGTACGGTACCGAGCACTCGGAGGTGCGATGCTGCCCGCCGGAGTGACAGCGAAAGGCTGCGCACCGCTTTCCGCCTGCTAACTCGGCGTACGTGAGACCGACCGACTTCGCTTTACCGCCGGAGCTAGAGTGGGGCAAGGGGCACGGTTGGGTACCGGAAGGATGACGTTCGCACACCGGCAAGTCGAGTGCCGGGCCGCCGAAAGCGAGCTCGGGGCCCCGGTTTGTCCGTCCCACCCGGAGGCCCATATCTCCGGAAGGCACAGGCCGATTTCCTCCGGGTATGGCTCGTTGTGTGCGGCCGGACCAGGCGCAGCGGACGGTACCGAGCACTGGGAGGTGCGATGCTGCCCGCCGGAGTGACAGCGAAAGGCTGCGCACCGCTTTCCGCCTGCTAACTCGGCGTCCGTGAGACCGACCGACTCCGCTTTACCGCCGGAGCTAGAGTGGGGCAAGGGGCACGGTTGAGTACCGGAAGGATGACGTTCGCACACCGGGAAGTCGACTAGCGGGCCGCCGAAAGCGAGCTCGGGGCCCCGGTTTGTCCGTCCCACCCGGAGGCCCATATCTCCGGAAGGCACAGGCCGATTTCCACCGGGTATGGCTCGTTGTGTGCGGCCGGACCAGGCGCAGCGGACGGTACCGAGCACTCGGAGGTCGGGCGCTGCCCGCCGGAGGTACAGCGAAAGGCTGCAAACCACTTTCCGCCGCCTCCCTCCGCGGGCGTGAGACCGACGGTCGTCGGGTTTAGTTCCGCGGCTAGAGCAGGACGAGGGGCAGCGAACGGTACCGGAACGAACCCGGTCGCACACCGGGAAGTCGAGTGCCGGGTCTCGAAACGGAGCCGGGTCGGCCCAGTTTAAAACGGAGAAGAGAGTGCTGCCCTCTGCGGGTGAAAACATGGAAGTACGTTGGTTAATGATTTCCAGTTCACCCCGCTTGGTCAGGCCCACTCGGAGGCGGATAACTCCGGAACGCCGAGGCCGATTTCCTCCGGGTATGGCTCGTTGCGTGCGGCAGGAGGAGGCGCAGCGTTCGGTACCGAGCACTCGGAGGTGCGGTGCTGCCCGCCGGAGTGACAGCGAAAGGCTGCGCACCCCTTTCCGCCTGCTAACTCGGCGTCCGTGAGACCGACCGACTCCGCTTTAGCACCGGAGCTAGAGTGGGGCAAGGGGCACCGAAGGGTACCGGAACGATGACGTTCGCACACCGGGAAGTCGAGTGCCGGGCCGCCGAAAGCGAGCAGGGTGCCACCGCTCGGGGCCCCGGTTTGTCCGTCCCACCCGGAGGCCCATATCTCCGGAAGGCACAGGCCGATTTCCTCCGGGTATGGCTCGTTGTGTGCGGCCGGACCAGGCGCAGCGGACGGTACCGAGCACTCGGAGGTCGGGCGCTGCCCGCCGGAGGTACAGCGAAAGGCTGCAAACCACTTTCCGCCGCCTCCCTCCGCGGGCGTGAGACCGACGGTCGTCGGGTTTAGTTCCGCGGCTAGAGCAGGACGAGGGGCAGCGAACGGTACCGGAACGAACCCGGTCGCACACCGGGAAGTCGAGTGCCGGGTCTCGAAACGGAGCCGGGTCGGCCCAGTTTAAAACGGAGAAGAGAGTGCTGCCCTCTGCGGGTGAAAACATGGAAGTACGTTGGTTAATGATTTCCAGTTCACCCCGCTTGGTCAGGCCCACTCGGAGGCGGATAACTCCGGAACGCCGAGGCCGATTTCCTCCGGGTATGGCTCGTTGCGTGCGGCAGGAGGAGGCGCAGCGTTCGGTACCGAGCACTCGGAGGTGCGGTGCTGCCCGCCGGAGTGACAGCGAAAGGCTGCGCACCCCTTTCCGCCTGCTAACTCGGCGTCCGTGAGACCGACCGACTCCGCTTTAGCACCGGAGCTAGAGTGGGGCAAGGGGCACCGAAGGGTACCGGAACGATGACGTTCGCACACCGGGAAGTCGAGTGCCGGGCCGCCGAAAGCGAGCAGGGTGCCACCGCTCGGGGCCCCGGTTTGTCCGTCCCACCCGGAGGCCCATATCTCCGGAAGGCACAGGCCGATTTCCTCCGGGTATGGCTCGTTGCGTGCGGCCGGACCAGGCGCAGCGGACGGTACCGAGCACTCGGAGGTCGGGCGCTGCCCGCCGGAGGTACAGCGAAAGGCTGCAAACCACTTTCCGCCGCCTCCCTCCGCGGGCGTGAGACCGACGGTCGTCGGGTTTGTTTCCGCGGCTAGAGCAGGACGAGGGGCAGCGAACGGTACCGGAAGGAACCCGGTCGCACACCGGGAAGTCGACTAGCGGGCCGCCGAAAGCGAGCACGGGGCCCCGGTTTGTCCGTCCCACCCGGAGGCCCATATCTCTGGAAGGCACAGGCCGATTTCCACCGGGTATGGCTCGTTGTGTGCGGCAGGACCAGGCGCAGCGGACGGTACCGAGCACTCGGAGGTCGGGCGCTGCCCGCCGGAGGTACAGCGAAAGGCTGCAAACCACTTTCCGCCACCTCCCTCCGCGGGCGTGAGACCGACGGTCGTCGGGTTTGTCTCCGCGGCTAGAGCAGGACGAGGGGCAGCGAACGGTACCGGAACGAACCCGGTCGCACACCGGGAAGTCGACCAGCGGGCCGCCGAAAGCGTGCTCGGGTCCCCGGTTTGTCTGTCCCACCCGGAGGCTGATATCTGAGGAAGTCCGAGGCCGATTTCCTCCGGCTAACTCGGCGGGCAATGTGTCCCCCCCCCACCATCTTCGGCTGATTACCGTGGCTGGACCGGATCAAGGAGCAACGGAACCGTGCCAGAACGACGTCGGTCGGACGGCGTGAACTGATAGTGCCGAGGCCGGAAACCGAGCCGGAAATGTGCACCGATTTATTGGTCCCACTCGCAGGCCCATATCTCCGGAAGGCCGAGGCCGATTTCCTCCGGGTATGGTTCGCTGCGTGCAGCCGGAAGGGGAGCAGCGGACGGCACTGAGCAGCCGGAGGTGCGGCGCTGCCCGCCGGAGCTGCAAGCGAAAGGCTGCGCACCGCTTTCCGCTGGCTAACTCGGCGGCCGTCAGGCCGACCGACTCCGCTTCAGCACGGGAGCTGGAGTCGGGCAAGGGGCACCGAAGGGTACCGGAAGGATCACGTTCGGACACCGGGAAGTCGAGTGCCGGGCCGCCGAAAGCGAGCTCGGGGCCCCGGTTTGTCCGTCCCACCCGGAGGCCCATATCTCGAGAAGGCACAGGCCGATTTCCTCCGGGTTTGGCTCGCTGCGTGCGGCCGGACGAGGCGCAGCGAACGGTACCGAGCACTCGGAGGTGCGGCGCTGCCCGCCGGAGGTACAGCGAAAGGCTGCAAACCGCTTTCCGCCTCCTCTCCCCTCGGGCGTGAGACCGACGGTCGTCTGGTTTGCTTCCGCGGCAAGAGCAGGACGAGGGGCACCGAGCGGTACCAGAACGAACCCGGTCGCACACCGGGATGTGGAGTGCCCGGCCCAAACCCGCTACCCCCCCCCCCCCCCCCAACACCCGAAAGCGAGCCCCGGTTTGTGGATTAAAAGTGAAGCGGCAAAGATTTGTAAAACAGCGTGAAATGATGAACCAGAAGCCCAAAGTAATGGTGGGAATAAAAGTTCCAAAATGTGAAATGGTGAACCAGAAGTTGTGTGAACTGTTTAACCCAAAGTGGCAAAAATGGATTAAAAGGGGTGAAATGATCGACCGCAAAGCAGGGCAAGCATTAAACAAAAGCAGCAGCATTTTTTAAAAAGGGACAAATGGTTTACCAGAATCCCAAAAGAATGCTCAGAGACTTAAGTCCCAAAGGGGAAATGGTTAACCAGTAGCTGGGTGAACTGCTTAACCCAAAGTGGGAAAAAGGATAAAAAAGGGGTGAACTGATCAACCAGAAGTCGACAACAATGTGCGGCGATTAAGTCTGAAAGAGGGAAAGGTTGACCGGAAAGCAGGGAAATGATTAAACAAAAGCAGAAAAATTCAGTAAAAAGGGGCAAGTGGTGAACCAGAAGTTGGGTGAACTGCTTAACCAAAAGTGGGAAAGAGGATTAAAAGGGGAGAAATGTTGAACCAGATGTCGAAAACAATGCGCGGCGATGAAGTCTGAAAGAGGAAAAGGTTGACCGCAAAGCAGGGAAAGGATTAAACAGAAGCAGCAATATCTTTTAAAAAGGGACAAATGGTGAACCAGAATCCCAAAAGAATGCTCAGAGACTTAAGTCCCAAAGGGGCAAATGGTTAACCAGAAGCTGGGTGAACTGTTTAACCAAAAGTGGGAAAAAGGATTAAAATGTTGTGAAATGATTAACCAGAAGGCGAAAGCAAAGTGCGGCGGCGAAGTCCTAAAGGGGAAAAGGTTGACCATAAAGCAGGGAAATGATTAAACAAAAGCGGAAAAATTCAGTAAGAAGGGGCAAATGGTTAACCAGAAGTTGGGTGAACTGCTTAACCAAAAGTGGGAAAAAGGATTAAAAGGGGAGAAATGTTTAACCAGATGTCGAAAACAATGCGCGGCGATGAAGTCTGAAAGAGGAATAGGTCGACCGCAAAGCAGGGAAATGATTAAACAAAAGCAGAAAAATTCAGTAAAAAGGGGCAAATGGTGAACCAGAAGCTGGGTGAACTGCTTAACCAAAAGTGGGAAAAAGGATTAAAAGGGGAGAAATGTTGAACCAGATGTCGAAAACAAGGTGCGGCGATGAAGTCTGAAAGAGGAATAGGTCGACCGCAAAGCAGGGAAAGGTTTAATCAAAAGCAGCAATATCTTTTAAAAAGGGACAAATGGTGAACCAGAATCACAAAAGAATGCTCAGAGACTTAAGTCCCAAAGGGGAAATGGTTAACCAGTAGCTGGGTGAACTGTCCAACCCAAAGTGGGAAAAAGGATTAAAAGGGGTGAAATGATTAACCAGGAGGCTAAAGCAATGTGCCGCGGTGAAGTCCTAAAGGGGAAAAGGTTGACCAGAAAGCAGGGAAAGCATTAAACAAAAGCGGCAACATTTTTTAAAAAGTGGCAAATGGTTAACCAGAATCCCAAAAGAATGCTCAGAGACTTAAGTCCCAAAGGGGAAATGGTGAACCAGAAGCTGGGTGAACTGGTGAACCAAAAGTGGGAAAAAGGATTAAAAGGGGAGAAATGATTAACCAGGAGGCTGAAGCAATGTGCCGCGGTGAAGTCCTAAAGGGTAAAAGGTTGACAAGAAAGCAGGGAAATGATTAAACCAAAGCGGAAAAATTCAGTATAATGGGGCAAATGGTTAACCAGAAGCTGGGTGAAATGGTTAACCAAAAGTGGCAAAAAAAGATTTAAAGGGGAAAAATGATTAACCAGAAGTCGACAACAATGCTCGGCGATGAAGTCTGAAAGGGGAAAAGGTTGACCAGAAAGCAGGGAAACGATTAAACAAAAGCGGCAACATTTTTTAAAAAGTGGCAAATGGTTAACCAGAATCCCAAAAGAATGCTCAGAGACTAAGTCCCAAAGGGGAAATGGTTAACCAGAAGCTGGGGGAAATGGTTAACCAAAAGTTGCAAAAATGATTAAAAGGGGTGAAATGATTAACCAGGAGGCTGAAGCAATGTGCCGCGGTGAAGTCCTAAAGGGGAAAAGGTTGACCACAAAGCAGGGAAAGCATTAAACAAAAGCGGCAACATTTTTTAAAAATTGGCAAATGATTAACCAGAATCCCAAAAGAATGCTCAGAGACTAAGTCCCAAAGGGGAAATGGTTAACCAGAAGCAGGGGGAAATGGTTAACCAAAAGTTGCAAAAATGATTAAAAGGGGTGAAATGATTAACCAGGAGGCTGAAGCAATGTGCCGCGGTGAAGTCCTAAAGGGGAAAAGGTTGACCACAAAGCAGGGAAAGCATTAAACAAAAGCGGCAACATTTTTAAAAAAGTGGCAAATGATTAACCAGAATCCCAAAAGAATGCTCAGAGACTAAGTCCCAAAGGGGAAATGGTTAACCAGAAGCTGGGGGAAATGGTTAACCAAAAGTTGCAAAAATGATTAAAAGGGGTGAAATGATTAACCAGGAGGCTAAAGCAATGTGCCGCGGTGAAGTCTGAAAGAGGGAAAGGTTGACCAGAAAGCATTAAACAAAAGTGGCAACATTTTAAAATAATTGGCAAATGGTTAACCAGAATCCCAAAAGAATGCTCAGAGACTAAGTCCCAAAGGGGAAATGGTTAACCAGAAGCTGGGGGAAATGGTTAACCAAAAGTTGCAAAAATGATTAAAAGGGGTGAAATGATTAACCAGGAGGCTAAAGCAATGTGCCGCGGTGAAGTCCTAAAGGGGAAAAGGTTGACCAGAAAGCAGGGAAAGCATTAAACAAAAGCGGCAACATTTTTTAAAAAGTGGCAAATGGTTAACCAGAATCCCAAAAGAATGCTCAGAGACCAAGTCCCAAAGGGGAAATGGTTAACCAGAAGCTGGGGGAAATGGTTAACCAAAAGTTGCAAAAATGATTAAAAGGGGTGAAATGATTAACCAGGAGGCTGAAGCAATGTGCCGCGGTGAAGTCTGAAAGAGGGAAAGGTTGACCAGAAAGCATTAAACAAAAGTGGCAACATTTTTTAAAAATTGGCAAATGGTTAACCAGAATCCCAAAAGAATGCTCACAGACTAAGTCCCAAAGGGGAAATGGTTAACCAGAAGCTGGGTGAAATGGTTAACCAAAAGTTACAAAAATGATTAAAAGGGGTGAAATGATCAACCAGAAGTCGAAAACAATGTGCGGCGATGAAGTCCTAAGGTGGAAAAGTTACCCAGAAGGCAGGGAAATGATCAAACGAAAGCAGCCAAAAAATTATTAAAAGAGGGGAACTGATGAACCAAAAGATGAGAAACGGCCCGCAGAGACTAAGTCCAAAACGGGAACTGGTGAACCGGAAATGATTAACCAAAAACTAAGTCCGAAGAGGGAACTGGTAAACCAGAACTGAGTAACCCGATTTTTAAAATTAATTATAAATGGGGAAACGATTGAGCAAAAGGCGGAAATTAAGTCACAGGGACCAGGTCCGAAAGGGCAAGAGGTTACCCCGTAGGGGGCATTCGTCAACTCAATCTGAAAATTTTGGAGGCAAATCTGACCAAAATGCGGAAATCGGACCACACCGCGAGGGGCGCCATTCGACGGGGCAGGGGTAGACGCGTCGAACGGTGCCTGAAGGTCCCGGCTGCGACACGTGAGTCCGGAGATATGGCCAGTCAAAGTCTGATGGGAGGTACCGAAGCCGAAAAATCGAAACGCGTTTGCGGCGATTCGGTGTCAGAAAGTCGGTCACGAATTCAAATTCGTCCCGCTGATTCGCCAATTGCCAGCCGGTTCCGGGGGGATTGGCGGGGTACCTGCAGGATAGTAAGAGGTGGCATGTCGAGACTTAGCCTGTTTACCAGACTTGTGTCCAGCGCCTCCAGGTCTGCAGAGACCGACCCGGGCTGCCGCCCAACCGACTTTTAAGCCTTTTGGGAGTGGGAATTTTT
>NW_027138540.1:5000-12500 GCF_035084215.1 Heptranchias perlo | reverse complement strand
GAGACCGACCGACTCCGCTTTACCCGCCGGAGCTAGAGTGGGGCAAGGGGCACGGTTGAGTACCGGAAGGATGACGTTCGCACACCGGGAAGTCGACTAGCGGGCCGCCGAAAGCGAGCTCGGGGCCCCGGTTTGTCCGTCCCACCCGGAGGCCCATATCTCCGGAAGGCACAGGCCGATTTCCACCGGGTATGGCTCGTTGTGTGCGGCCGGACCAGGCGCAGCGGACGGTACCGAGCACTCGGAGGTCGGGCGCTGCCCGCCGGAGGTACAGCGAAAGGCTGCAAACCACTTTCCGCCGCCTCCCTCCGCGGGCGTGAGACCGACGGTCGTCGGGTTTAGTTCCGCGGCTAGAGCAGGACGAGGGGCAGCGAACGGTACCGGAACGAACCCGGTCGCACACCGGGAAGTCGAGTGCCGGGTCTCGAAACGGAGCCGGGTCGGCCCAGTTTAAAACGGAGAAGAGAGTGCTGCCCTCTGCGGGTGAAAACATGGAAGTACGTTGGTTAATGATTTCCAGTTCACCCCGCTTGGTCAGGCCCACTCGGAGGCGGATAACTCCGGAACGCCGAGGCCGATTTCCTCCGGGTATGGCTCGTTGCGTGCGGCAGGAGGGAGGCGCAGCGTTCGGTACCGAGCACTCGGAGGTGCGGTGCTGCCCGCCGGAGTGACAGCGAAAGGCTGCGCACCCCTTTCCGCCTGCTAACTCGGCGTCCGTGAGACCGACCGACTCCGCTTTAGCACCGGAGCTAGAGTGGGGCAAGGGGCACCGAAGGGTACCGGAACGATGACGTTCGCACACCGGGAAGTCGAGTGCCGGGCCGCCGAAAGCGAGCAGGGTGCCACCGCTCGGGGCCCCGGTTTGTCCGTCCCACCCGGAGGCCCATATCTCCGGAAGGCACAGGCCGATTTCCTCCGGGTATGGCTCGTTGTGTGCGGCCGGACCAGGCGCAGCGGACGGTACCGAGCACTCGGAGGTCGGGCGCTGCCCGCCGGAGGTACAGCGAAAGGCTGCAAACCACTTTCCGCCGCCTCCCTCCGCGGGCGTGAGACCGACGGTCGTCGGGTTTAGTTCCGCGGCTAGAGCAGGACGAGGGGCAGCGAACGGTACCGGAACGAACCCGGTCGCACACCGGGAAGTCGAGTGCCGGGTCTCGAAACGGAGCCGGGTCGGCCCAGTTTTAAAACGGAGAAGAGAGTGCTGCCCTCTGCGGGTGAAAACATGGAAGTACGTTGGTTAATGATTTCCAGTTCACCCCGCTTGGTCAGGCCCACTCGGAGGCGGATAACTCCGGAACGCCGAGGCCGATTTCCTCCGGGTATGGCTCGTTGCGTGCGGCAGGAGGAGGCGCAGCGTTCGGTACCGAGCACTCGGAGGTGCGGTGCTGCCCCGCCGGAGTGACAGCGAAAGGCTGCGCACCCCCTTTCCGCCTGCTAACTCGGCGTCCGTGAGACCGACCGACTCCGCTTTAGCACCGGAGCTAGAGTGGGGCAAGGGGCACCGAAGGGTACCGGAACGATGACGTTCGCACACCGGGAAGTCGAGTGCCGGGCCGCCGAAAGCGAGCAGGGTGCCACCGCTCGGGGCCCCCGGTTTGTCCGTCCCACCCGGAGGCCCATATCTCCGGAAGGCACAGGCCGATTTCCTCCGGGTATGGCTCGTTGCGTGCGGCCGGACCAGGCGCAGCGGACGGTACCGAGCACTCGGAGGTCGGGCGCTGCCCGCCGGAGGTACAGCGAAAGGCTGCAAACCACTTTCCGCCGCCTCCCTCCGCGGGCGTGAGACCGACGGTCGTCGGGTTTGTTTCCGCGGCTAGAGCAGGACGAGGGGCAGCGAACGGTACCGGAAGGAACCCGGTCGCACACCGGGAAGTCGACTAGCGGGCCGCCGAAAGCGAGCACGGGGCCCCGGTTTGTCCGTCCCACCCGGAGGCCCATATCTCTGGAAGGCACAGGCCGATTTCCACCGGGTATGGCTCGTTGTGTGCGGCAGGACCAGGCGCAGCGGACGGTACCGAGCACTCGGAGGTCGGGCGCTGCCCGCCGGAGGTACAGCGAAAGGCTGCAAACCACTTTCCGCCACCTCCCTCCGCGGGCGTGAGACCGACGGTCGTCGGGTTTGTCTCCGCGGCTAGAGCAGGACGAGGGGCAGCGAACGGTACCGGAACGAACCCGGTCGCACACCGGGAAGTCGACCAGCGGGCCGCCGAAAGCGTGCTCGGGTCCCCGGTTTGTCTGTCCCACCCGGAGGCTGATATCTGAGGAAGTCCGAGGCCGATTTCCTCCGGCTAACTCGGCGGGCAATGTGTCCCCCCCCCACCATCTTCGGCTGATTACCGTGGCTGGACCGGATCAAGGAGCAACGGAACCGTGCCAGAACGACGTCGGTCGGACGGCGTGAACTGATAGTGCCGAGGCCGGAAACCGAGCCGGAAATGTGCACCGATTTATTGGTCCCACTCGCAGGCCCATATCTCCGGAAGGCCGAGGCCGATTTCCTCCGGGTATGGTTCGCTGCGTGCAGCCGGAAGGGGAGCAGCGGACGGCACTGAGCAGCCGGAGGTGCGGCGCTGCCCGCCGGAGCTGCAAGCGAAAGGCTGCGCACCGCTTTCCGCTGGCTAACTCGGCGGCCGTCAGGCCGACCGACTCCGCTTCAGCACGGGAGCTGGAGTCGGGCAAGGGGCACCGAAGGGTACCGGAAGGATCACGTTCGGACACCGGGAAGTCGAGTGCCGGGCCGCCGAAAGCGAGCTCGGGGGCCCCGGTTTGTCCGTCCCACCCGGAGGCCCATATCTCGAGAAGGCACAGGCCGATTTCCTCCGGGTTTGGCTCGCTGCGTGCGGCCGGACGAGGCGCAGCGAACGGTACCGAGCACTCGGAGGTGCGGCGCTGCCCGCCGGAGGTACAGCGAAAGGCTGCAAACCGCTTTCCGCCTCCTCTCCCCTCGGGCGTGAGACCGACGGTCGTCTGGTTTGCTTCCCGCGGCAAGAGCAGGACGAGGGGCACCGAGCGGTACCAGAACGAACCCGGTCGCACACCGGGATGTCGAGTGCCCGGCCCAAACCCGCTACCCCCCCCCCCCACCCGAAAGCGAGCCACGGTTTGTGGATTAAAAGTGAAGCGGCAAAGATTTGTAAAACAGCGTGAAATGATGACCAGAAGCCCAAAGTAATGGTGGGAATAAAAGTTCCGAAATGTGAAATGGTGAACCAGAAGTTGTGTGAACTGTTTAACCCAAAGTGGCAAAAATGGATTAAAAGGGGTGAAATGATCGACCGCAAAGCAGGGCAAGCATTAAACAAAAGCAGCAGCATTTTTTAAAAAGGGACAAATGGTTTACCAGAATCCCAAAAGAATGCTCAGAGACTTAAGTGCCAAAGGGGAAATGGTTAACCAGTAGCTGGGTGAACTGTTTAACCAAAAGTGGGAAAAAGGATTAAAAGGGGTGAAATGATTAACCAGAAGGCGAAAGCAATGTGCCGCGTCAAAGTCCTAAAGGGGAAAAGGTTGACCATAAAGCAGGGAAATGATTAAACCAAAGCAGAAAAATTCAGTAAAAAGGGGCAAATGGTTAACCAGAAGTTGGGTGAACTGCTTAACCAAAAGTGGGAAAGAGGATTAAAAGGGAGAAATGTTGAACCAGATGTCGAAAACAATGCGCGGCGATGAAGTCTGAAAGAGGAAAAGGTTGACCGCAAAGCAGGGAAAGGATTAAACAGAAGCAGCAATATCTTTTAAAAAGGGACAAATGGTGAACCAGAATCCCAAAAGAATGCTCAGAGACTTAAGTCCCAAAGGGGCAAATGGTTAACCAGAAGCTGGGTGAACTGTTTAACCAAAAGTGGGAAAAAGGATTAAAAGGGGTGAAATGATTAACCAGAAGGCGAAAGCAAAGTGCGGCGGCGAAGTCCTAAAGGAGAAAAGGTTGACCAGAAAGCAGGGAAACGATTAAACAAAAGCGGCAACATTTTTTAAAAAGTGGCAAATGGTTTAACCAGAATCCCAAAATAATGCTCAGAGACTTAAGTCCCAAAGGGGCAAATGGTTAACCAGAAGCTGGGTGAACTGTTTAACCAAAAGTGGGAAAAAGGATTAAAATGTTGTGAAATGATTAACCAGAAGGCGAAAGCAAAGTGCGGCGGCCGAAGTCCTAAAGGGGAAAAGGTTGACCATAAAGCAGGGAAATGATTAAACAAAAGCAGAAAAATTCAGTAAGAAGGGGCAAATGGTTAACCAGAAGCTGGTTGAACTGCTTAACCAAAAGTGGCAAAAAGGATTGAAAGGGGAGAAATGTTTAACCGGATGTCGTAAACAAGGTGCGGCGATGAAGTCGGAAAGAGGAAAAGGTTGACCAGAAAGCAGGGAAAGCATTAAACAAAAGCAGCAACATTTTTTAAAAAGTGGCAAATGGTTAACCAGAATCCCAAAAGAATGCTCAGAGACTTAAGTCCCAAAGGGGAAATGGTGAACCAGAAGCTGGGTGAACTGGTGAACCAAAAGTGGGAAAAAGGATTAAAAGGGGAGAAATGTTTAACCAGAAGGCAAAAGCAAAGTGCGGCGGCGAAGTCCAAAAGGGGAAAAGGTTGACAAGAAAGCAGGAAATGATTAAACCAAAGCGGAAAAATTCAGTAAAATGGGGCAAAATGGTTAACCAGAAGCTGGGTGAAATGGTTAACCAAAAGTGGCAAAAAAAGATTTAAAGGGGAAAAATGATTAACCAGAAGTCGACAACAATGCGCGGCGATGAAGTCTGAAAGGGGAAAAGGTTGACCACATAGCAGGGAAACGATTAAACAAAAGCGGCAAAATTTTTAAAAAAGTGGCAAATGATTAACCAGAATCCCAAAAGAATGCTCAGGGACTAAGTCCCAAAGGGGAAATGGTTAACCAGAAGCTGGGGGAAATGGTTAACCAAAAGTTGCAAAAATGATTAAAAGGGGTGAAATGATCAACCAGAAGTCGAAAATTATGTGCGGCGGTGAAGTCTGAAAGAGGGAAAGGTTGACCAGAAAGCATTAAACAAAAGTGGCAACATTTTAAAAAATTGGCAAATGGTTAACCAGAATCCCAAAAGAATGCTCAGAGACTAAGTCCCAAAGGGGAAATGGTTAACCAGAAGCTGGGGGAAATGGTTAACCAAAAGTTGCAAAAATGATTAAAAGGGGTGAAATGATTAACCAGGAGGCTAAAGCAATGTGCTGCGGTGAAGTCCTAAAGGGGAAAAGGTTGACCAGAAAGCAGGGAAAGCATTAAACAAAAGCGGCAACATTTTTTAAAAAGTGGCAAATGATTAACCAGAATCCCAAAAGAATGCTCAGAGACCAAGTCCCAAAGGGGAAATGGTTAACCAGAAGCTGGGGGAAATGGTTAACCAAAAGTTGCAAAAATGATTAAAAGGGGTGAAATGATTAACCAGGAGGCTGAAGCAATGTGCCGCGGTGAAGTCCTAAAGGGGAAAAGGTTGACCACAAAGCAGGGAAAGCATTAAACAAAAGCGGCAACATTTTTAAAAAAGTGGCAAATGATTAACCAGAATCCCAAAAGAATGCTCAGAGACTAAGTCCCAAAGGGGAAATGGTTAACCAGAAGCTGGGGGAAATGGTTAACCAAAAGTTGCAAAAATGATTAAAAGGGGTGAAATGATTAACCAGGAGGCTAAAGCAATGTGCCGCGGTGAAGTCTGAAAGAGGGAAAGGTTGACCAGAAAGCATTAAACAAAAGTGGCAACATTTTTAAAAAATTGGCAAATGATTAACCAGAATCCCAAAAGAATGCTCAGAGACTAAGTCCCAAAGGGGGAAATGGTTAACCAGAAGCTGGGGGAAATGGTTAACCAAAAGTTGCAAAAATGATTAAAAGGGGTGAAATGATTAACCAGGAGGCTGAAGCAATGTGCCGCGGTGAAGTCTGAAAGAGGGAAAGGTTGACCAGAAAGCATTAAACAAAAGTGGCAACATTTTTAAAAAAGTGGCAAATGATTAACCAGAATCCCAAAAGAATGCTCAGAGACCAAGTCCCAAAGGGGAAATGGTTAACCAGAAGCTGGGGGAAATGGTTAACCAAAAGTTGCAAAAATGATTAAAAGGGGTGAAATGATTAACCAGGAGGCTGAAGCAATGTGCCGCGGTGAAGTCTGAAAGAGGGAAAGGTTGACCAGAAAGCATTAAACAAAAGTGGCAACATTTTTTAAAAATTGGCAAATGATTAACCAGAATCCCAAAAGAATGCTCAGAGACCAAGTCCAAAGGGGAAATGGTTAACCAGAAGCTGGGGGAAATGGTTAACCAAAAGTTGCAAAAATGATTAAAAGGGGTGAAATGATTAACCAGGAGGCTGAAGCAATGTGCCGCGGTGAAGTCTGAAAGAGGGAAAGGTTGACCAGAAAGCATTAAACAAAAGTGGCAACATTTTTTAAAAATTGGCAAATGGTTAACCAGAATCCCAAAAGAATGCTCACAGACTAAGTCCCAAAGGGGAAATGGTTAACCAGAAGCTGGGTGAAATGGTTAACCAAAAGTTACAAAAATGATTAAAAGGGGTGAAATGATCAACCAGAAGTCGAAAACAATGTGCGGCGATGAAGTCCTAAGGTGGAAAAGTTACCCAGAAGGCAGGGAAATGATCAAACGAAAGCAGCCAAAAAATTATTAAAAGAGGGGAACTGATGAACCAAAAGATGAGAAACGGCCCGCAGAGACTAAGTCCAAAACGGGAACTGGTGAACCGGAAATGATTAACCAAAAACTAAGTCCGAAGAGGGAACTGGTAAACCAGAACTGAGTAACCAGATTTTTAAAATTAATTATAAATGGGGAAACGATTGAGCAAAAGGCGGAAATTAAGTCACAGGGACCAGGTCCGAAAGGGCAAGAGGTTACCCCGTAGGGGGCATTCGTCAACTCAATCTGAAAATTTTGGAGGCAAATCTGACCAAAATGCGGAAATCGGACCACACCGCGAGGGGCGCCATTCGACGGGGCAGGGGTAGACGCGTCGAACGGTGCCTGAAGGTCCCGGCTGCGACACGTGAGTCCGGAGATATGGCCAGTCAAAGTCTGATGGGAGGTACCGAAGCCGAAAAATCGAAACGCGTTTGCGGCGATTCGGTGTCAGAAAGTCGGTCACGAATTCAAATTCGTCCCGCTGATTCGCCAATTGCCAGCCGGTTCCGGGGGGATTGGCGGGGTACCTGCAAGGATAGTAAGAGGTGGCATGTCGAGACTTAGCCTGTTTACCAGACTTGTGTCCAGCGCCTCCAGGTCTGCAGAGACCGACCCGGGCTGCCGCCCAACCGACTTTTAAGCCTTTTGGGAGTGGGAATTTTTCCATTTTTCCCCATTTTTCGGGTTTTTTGGTCGGGCTTGAAAACGGCGGCCCCGAGGCCTCCCGGGGCTGGCGGGCTTCGGCTCCCTTGCGAGAGGGTCCGAATTCCACCCGTTTAAGCCCAGAAAGGAGTTCGGAAGTCAGTCGGTCGAGGGAACCCCTTCGGAAGTCCGACGG